>NW_024081464.1:633437-752685 GCF_003009895.1 Hyaena hyaena | reverse complement strand
GGTTGCCTATTAATTTTCTGGGTTGTTTCCTTGGCTGTGCAGAAGCTTTTAATCTTGATGAGGTCCCAACAGTTTATTTTTGCTCTTGATTCCCTTGCTTTTGGGGATGTGTCAAGTAAGAAGTTGCTGCGGTGGAGGTCAAGGAAGTTGTTTCCTGCTTTCTCCTCTAGGGTGTTGATAGTTTCCTGTCTCACGTTCAGGTCCTTTATCCATTTTGAGTTTATTTTTGTGCATCACATGGAACATTCTCCAGACTACATACTGGGTTACAAATCAGACCTCAACAAGTACAAAAAGATCAAGATCATACCTTGCATATTTTCAGACCACAACACTATGAAACTCAAAACCAACAACAAGAAAAAATTTGGAAAGATCACGACTACTTGGAGATTAAAGAACATCCTACTGAAGAATGAATAGGTTAGCCAAGATATTAAAGAGGAAATTAAAGAGTATGTAGAAGCCAGTGAAAATGAAAATATGACTGTCCCAAATCTCTAGGATGCAGAAAAGGCGGCCATAATATAGCAATCCAAGTCTTCCTAAAGAAAGAAGAAAGGTCTCCTTCTTTACAACATAACTTACACCTAAAAAGAGCTATAAAAGGAACAGAAAATATAGCCCAAAACCAGAAGAAGAAGGGAAATAAAAAAGACTAGAGCAAAAAATCAATGACATCAAAATAAAAAGCAAACAAGCAGCAGCAGCAACAACAACAAAAAACTCTAGTAGAACACATCAATGAAACCAGGAGCTGGTTCTTTGAAAGAATAAACAAAATTGATACACCCCTAGCCAGAGTGATCAAAAAGAAAAAGGAAAAGACCCAAATAAATAAAATCACAAATAAAAGAGACCACAAACAACCCATAGAAATACAAATAATAGTAAGAGAATATTATGAGCCAATAAACTGGGCAATCTGGAAGAAATGAACAAATTCCTAGAAACATATAGACTACCAAAACTGAAACAGGAGTAAATATAAAATTTGAACAGACTCATAACAGTGAAATTGAATCAGTAATCAAAAATCTTCCAACAAAGAGGAGTCCTTGCCAAATGGATGGCTTTCCAAGGGAATTCTGCCAAATATTTAAGGAAAAGTTAACACCTATTACTTTGAAGCTGTTCTAAAAAATAGAAATGGAAGGAAAACTTCCAAATTCATTCTACATCCCCAGCATTACCTTGATTCCAAAACCAGACAAAACCCCACTAAAAAGGAGAAGTACAGCCCAATTTCTCTAAGGAACATGGATACAAAAATTCTTAACAAGATACTGGCAAACTGAATCTAACAATACATTAAAAGAATTAATCACTCCAATCAAGTGAGATGTATTCCTGGGACACAGGGTAGGTTCAATATCCAAAAATCAATAAATGTGATACATCACATTAATAAAAGAAGGAGTACGAACCACACGATCCCCTCAATAAATGCAGAAAAAGAATTTGAAAAAAACTCAGCATCTTTCTTGATTAAAAGCCCTCAAGAAAGTAGGGATTGAAGGTACATATCCCAAGATCACAAAGGCCATATATGAAAGACCCAGAGCTAATAACTTCAATGCGGAAAAACTGAGAGCTCTCCCCCTAAGGTCAGGAACATGATAGGGATGTCCATTCTGTCACCACTGTTATTCAACATAGTGTTGAAAGTCCTAGCCTCAGCAATCAAACAACACAAAGAAATAAAAGGCATCCAAATCGGCAAGAAGAAAGTCAAACATTCACTCTTCACAGATGACATGATACTGTACATGGAAAACCCAAAAGACTCCATCAAAAAACTGATAGAATAGATACATGAATTCAGGAGAATCGCAGAATATAAAATCAATTTACAAAAATCGGTTGCATTCCTGTACACCAATAATAAAGCAGCAGAAAGAGAAATCAAGGAATCTAAACCACTGCACCAAAAACCATAAAATATCTAGAAGTAAACCTAAACAAAGAGGTGAAAGATCTATACAATGATAATTATAGAAAGCTTATGAAATAAACTGGGGCGCCTGGGTGACTTAGTCGGTTAAGCATCCGACTTTCGCTTAGGTCATGATCTCGCGATTCGTGGGTTCGGGCCCCGCGTCGGGCTCTGTGCTGACTGCCAGCTCAGAGCCTGGAGCCTGTTTCAGTCTGTGACTCCCTCTCTCTCTGACCCTCCCCTGCTCACGCTGTCTCTCTCTCTCTCCTAGAAATAAAAAAAAAAAAAAACATTAAAAAATTTAAAAAAAAAAGAAAGCTTATGAAATAAACTGAGGACACAAAGAAATGGAAAAACATTCCATGCTCATGAATTGGAAGAACAAATATTGTTTAGGAGTCTATACTACCAAAAGCAATCTACATATTCAATGCAATCCCCATCAAAATAACACCAGCGTTCTTGAGTGAGGTAGAACAAGCAATCCTAAAATTTATATGGAACCACAAAAGACCCCAAATGGCAGACTAATGTTGAAAAAGAAAACCGAAGCTGGGGGCATCACAATACTGGACTTCAAGCACTATTACAAAGCTATAATCAAAGCTATAATCATCAAGACAGTATGATTGGCACAAAAACAGACACATAGATCAATGGAACAGAACAAGGAGCCCATAAATGGATGCATACATGTATGACCAACTAAACTTAAAGCAGAAAAGAATATCCAATGGACAAAGACAGTTTCTTCAGGAAATGGTGCTGGGAGAACTGGACAGGGACATGCAGAAGAATGAACCCGGACCGCTTTCTTACACTATACAAAAAATAAACTCAAAACGGATTAAAGACCTAAATGTAAGACAGGATACCATCAAAATCCTAGAAGAGAACACAGTTAACAATTTCTTTGACCTCTGCTGCAGCAACTTCTTACTCAACACGTCTCTGGAGGCAAAGGAAACAAAAGCAAAAACGAACTATTGGGATCTCATCAAGATAAAAAGCTTATGCACAGCAAAGGAAACAATAAAACTAAAAGGCAACTGACAGATTGGGAGAAGATATTTGCAAATGACATATCAGAAAAAGGGTTAGTATTCAAATCTATAAGGAACTTATCAAACCAACACTCAAAAAACAAATAATCTGAAGAAATGGGCAACAGACATGAATACACACTCTTCCAAAGAAGACAACCATATGGCTAACAGGCACATGAAAAGATGTTCAACATCACTCATCATCAGGGAAATACAAATCAAAACCACACTGAGATAACATGTCACACCTGTCAGAATGGCTAACATTAACAACTCAGGAGACAAGAGATGTTGGCAAGGATGCAGAGAAAGGGGAACCCTTTGCACTGCTGGTGGGAATGCAAACTGGTGCATCCACTCTGGAAAACAGTATGGAGGTTCCTCAAAAAATGAAAAATAGAACTACCCTACAACCCAGCAATTGCACTACTAGGTATTTATCCAAAGGATACAAAATGCTGTGTGTGTGTGTGTATATATATATGTATATATATATATACACACACGATGGAATACTAGTCAACAATCAAAAAGAATGAAATCTTGCCATTTGCAACAACGTGGATGGAATAACAACAAAGTGTATTATGATAAATTAAATAAATCAGAGAAAGATGAATATCATATGATTTCACTCACATGTGGAATATAAGAAACAAAACAAATGAACATAGGGAAAGGGAAGCAAAAATAAGGTAAAAACAGAGAGGGGGACACACCATAAGAGACTCTTCAATACAAAGAACAAACTGAGGGTTGCTGGAGAGGTGTTGGGTGGAAGAATGGACTAAATGGGTGATGGGCATTCAGGAGGGCACTTGTTGGGATGAGCACTGGGTGTTATATGTAAATGATGAATCACTAAATTCTATTCCTAAAAAAAAAAAGTGAAGAGTAAAGCATGGCTTAAAAAGTACAAAAGCTGATTATAATATGTTGTAAGAAAGATATATTGCATAGTGCATTTTCTAAAGATTACTACAACTGTAATCTCCTGTCCTGTGCTCTTCTCCAGTGTGACCTTTTCACTCCCCATCAAGTTGTACAATCCTCTTCCCTTCCTCGTGAATATGGGCTGGCCATAGTGACTTTTTTTTTTTTTTTAGTATATGACTCATGATGTTACATTAGATTCAGATGTACAACATGGTGCTTCAACCACTCTATATATTGTGCTATGCTCACCACAAACATAGCTACCATCTGTCACCTACAACACTATGACAATACCATTGACTATATTCCCTGTGCTGTACCTTTCTTCCCTGTGACCAGTTCATTCTGTAACTGGGAGCCTATACCTCCCACCACTCCTCTTTACCCATTTTGTCCAATACCCCACCCCCTCTTCAAGTTCATTCTCTATATTCATAGGTCTGGGTCTCCTTTTGGTTTTTTTATTTAACTTACTTGTTTTTCAGATTTCACATATAAATGAAATCATGCGATATTTGGTATTTGTCTGTCTGACTTATTTCTCTTATACCCTCTAGGTCCATCCATGTTGTCACAAATGGCAAAAATCTCATCCTGTTTATAGCTGAGTAATTTTTTGGATAATCCAATTATTGAAGAGGAATGAAACTTTTTTAGAAAACGTTAACATTGTGACCAACTGGTTAATGAATGTGTTCAATTGAGAGTATATGTTTCCACTTCACAGGAAAATCTTAAAAGCAATGAAATCTTACAGCTCATATACATAAAAAAATTGAAATCTGCTTTCCCAAATTTTACAATTAACAAAATGTTCAAGATTACTTTGTTTAATCATACATTTATATTAAATATAAATATTTATAATTTAATAAGTATTATCTTTCAGAATTATGTGTGAGACATCTGTGTGCTTTTCAAAATTCATAATTTGTTTTTATTTCATTCTCATTTGAATGAAAAGTTCACTTTTGAACCTAAATTTGTGTTCATATTATTTCTTATTCTTAAAAGACGGTGAGAATACCCCATTCTCAACAATGGATAGATCATTCAGACAGAGAATCAATAAGAAAACAGCAGATTCGAACAAAACTGTAGACCAAACCATCCTAACAGACATACACCAAACATTTGATCCAACCAACAGCAGAAGAATACACATTGTTCTTAAGCACACACAGAACATTTCCTAGGATGGATCATAGGTTAAGTGACAAATCTCAACCAATTCAAGAAGATTATACACAAAAATAAATTCTAGGATCATAATTTAAAAAGGAAGGATTGGGGCACCTGGGACACTCAGTTGGCTAAGCATCTGACTTTGGCTCAGGTCATATATTGCGGTCCATGAGTTCAAGCCCTGCATCGGACTCTGTGCTGATATGACAGCTCAGAGCCTGGAGGCTGCTTCAGATTTTGTGTCTCCCTCTCTCTGTTCCTCCCCCACTTGTGCTCTGTCTCTCTCTGTCTCTCAAAAATGAATAAATGTTAAAATTTTTTTCAAAAATAAAAGATGAATATAATTCTAGAAGGGAATTAGGAGATTATGACATCAAGGCAGAGAAGGGAAACAAATATAAAACATAGTGCCAACTACAAATTTAATTATTAATACATTCTAATGCACTGAACTTCTGTTCATGAGATATCATAAAGACAATGAGGAGATAATCCACATATTGAGACAAGATATTTGCAAAATACTCAGTAAAATGGGAAAAACACGGCATTCTTTATTTTTACAAATAAAGAACCACAGATTTTCATAACAAAACATTACAAGTTGGAAAAAAAATCAAGTCTCAAGATTCAGAAAAATAGGAACTCTTATTCCCAACTGGTGCAAGTGTACATTTGAAGCTCTTTGGAGAACAGTGTGGTATTGCCTAATACTGAACATATATTTACCCTCCAGCTCTCTTAATTCCATGTACCTGATTCTAGCCATGCTTGCACAGAGGTACCTCTGAGCTGACTTTGGTGATACCACTTTGGTTAATATCGGTCAGACAGCAGTTCAGACCATAGACCCTCATGGTCCAGTTTTAGTTGGGTTGAGTAGAGGCAAAGTAGGATTACTGTTGCCATCTTGGTTGGTTTTTGTTTTTTTTTTTTCAACTTTACTGACTACACTACTTTGGGGCACTTAAAATACTCAGACTTATTTCTGAGTTCACAATTTGGGAGTTTAAGGAAAGGAAAATCGGCACTAATTAATAGTAGGAACATAAAAAGAGCATAGAATTTATAAGGAGGATGGATGATGCACATTTTAAAATCAGAAATAAGCAGAAAACTGATTTACTGATGTGGGCCAATATTAGTAAAATGTGTTACAGCTGTGAATTCATTGAAACAGGTGGATTCTCTTTTGCCTGGCAACATTTTTAGCTTCTTTAGATTTGATCAGCTCATATACAGCTTTTTTTGTTTTTAAGTGTTTTAAGTGTATCAATTTAGGCTGGGGGGAAAAGTCAAATAACTAAATAGTTTATATTTTTAAGTAGGTACTTTAACACTGTAGAAGTTAGCAACTCTTCAATCTCAACATTTTGTCTCAAAAATGTTGATTCTTCTTAGTCTTCTTCTCTTATTCCAGATATGAAAATCGAATTTTTAAAAGAAGTGAATAATGGGAAAAGAGAAAACATCCAATTTCTGACCACCTTAACATTTGATAGCTCCAAGTTCAGGATAAACTAATGTCTATTCCAATGTCAATGGTCAGTGTCCTCCAGAGTCCTTTTCTTCTCCTTCTACTCTTTCACTCTCTTGGTTTGTTGTACTTTAAGAATACAAAGTCAAAAAAATAAAAGTTATAATTCATTTTTTTCTTCCTCACCCTTCACATCCAGTTTTTCTTTTTTTTTTTTTTTTAGTTTATTTATTTTTTGAGAGAGAGAGCAGGGAAGGGGCAGAGAGGAGGAAGAGAGAGAATCCCAAGCAGGCTCCACACTGTCAGCACAGAGCCTGATGTGGGGCTGGGACTCACTAACGGTGAGATCATGACCTGAGCCAAAATCAAGAGTCAGACACTTAATCTGAGTGGCCCAAGAGCCCCCACATCCAATTTCTCACAAGACACCATCTAAATGTCTCTCAAGGTCGTTTTTTTTAAGTTCCAACATTGACAGCCATTTGCCTGAATTATGGAAATAAGTGTATGAATTTAACTGCCTAAATCTGGCTTTGTTCCCATCAAATTTAGGCAAGACATGCCTGATCTTTTCAAATGCAAAAAAAGATCGTTTACATCACCTGCAGGGTGGTGGCCGTCATGGTGCTTGTAGGCATCTTCACCAAAGTTGGGGCTGGAGAAAGCGCACCGACAGCAAAGGGAGCACATGTCCAGGATTGAAGTGAATCTGTAACACACACATCCCTGAAGACCTGGTCCCAGAGTCTTGGGTTTGGGGGAGGGGTCTACCCCTCGGATTCCAGATCCTAGCTTCTAGGGCTGCCTCAAGAAACAAGCCAAACTACACATGGTGGAGAGTCCCAAATACCACTACCAGTAGGGAAACAAAATAACCAAATGCTCAACAAGAGAAACCAAGAGACACCATCCAAAGAACACTTCCTGAACAGACAGGCCCTAAACAGTCAAAGAGCCCTCTCTAATACAGCAGAACTCGCAGGGGCCAAGTGTACATCAAATGCAAAAAAAAAAAAATAATAATAATTATATTAAAATGTCTGTGGCTTCTCATAATCTACAACATAAAGTGTGAGTTCTTAATCATTGCATTCATCACCTGGTCCCATACTTTCAGCCTGTCTGAAGCCACTCTCTGGCTTAGAATATACACATTAGGAATTCCATACATTTCTCTCCCTTCTTCTCCCAATCACCATCCCTCACATTCTTCAAAAGAAGCTCAGATACTTCCCTGCTAGGAGAAGGTATTATTTTTCTGCCCAGCCCGTCTCTCTAAACTGCCCCCACACTCCCTTCTTGTTTCATTACACATTTCTGTCACTGTCTACCTGTTGCAGGTGGCATCAGTTACAAGTTGAGAAGAGCTGTCATCAGATATTGTTAATATTAACCAACCTTTCTCATTTCCCAAATACCTACTGGGTCACTTGTCATTCATTCCGTCGGGAAAGAAATGTTAAAGCAGAGAAAAGGCTCATGAGTTCCAAAACTCAGATCTGGGCCCTTGAAGGGACTCCATAGATGGAAAAATAACCTCCTAAATCAAAGCAAGCATTATTGTCAATAAAGTGATAATAGTAAAGAAAAAAAATAAGAGAATCCAATGCAACTGTTGTGCCCAATTCGCTAGTCCCCAGAGACCCCCAAGGAGCCGACACCGATGCAAATACAAAAGGGTCTTTATTACAAGCTCAAGCAGGGGCTCATCCGTCTACCAGTGTAGTGGCAGCAAGATGAAGTGAAGAACAATAGCGAATAGGGTTTTTAAGGAGTAAGGGATGGGGGTGTTACAGGACATGTAGCATCATCACATAAGCACCAATTACAATTGCACAGCACCCCTGGTAACAGCTTTGACCATTCAGTATCTGTGAGGTGTTCATTACTTTTGGTGGGACCCAATCATGACTTTTGAGAATCCTTTGAAAATGACCAATTATGAGATGAGTTCAAAGGGCCCACGGGTTCAGGCAAGCGGTGAGAAATTGGCTAGTTTGTATAAAATAACTGTTTGCAGTTCCCAGCCTTGACTCAGACCATAGGAATGTTTTTTTGATTAGCTGATCTGAGGGCTGTCTGAGGATGGCTTTAGCCTTGAACAATCTGAGTTTTTTCCTGGAACTGGGTTTACTTGTAGCCCGAGGTTGCTCTTAATGGAGGACTTAATTTTAGGCTCTTCACAACCAAACTCAAAGCTGTCAAACCCAATGAGAAAGGTATAAAAGAATATACAAGTAGCTTTGTATAATCTGATTGCAAATGGGATCTATGCTCTACCCATCCAATTAGCTCCCTGACCATCAAGTAGAATCGTAGGAGATGTTAAGACTCCAAAACAAAAACAGGAAAACACTGAGGAGACACCAATGCAACATCCACAAACCGCTAATGGATGTCCAAAGGAGAGAATGTCAGCAATTGTCAGCAAGGACTAAAACGGACTAAGATTAGATATCGATGGTTTAGAATCAAAGGCAAACCTGGGATAAAGGGGAAAAAACTCTGAACTGGTATGAAGTAGGGAATTGAAATATGAAATAGAGTGTAGAAGAGTAAAGTTGCATTTCCTGTGAATGCAACATTGTGGACAGAAATTTATACCTACTAAGGGCCAGACTTTGGGACAGGAAAATAGCAAGACCTGAATTATAGATGCTTTTGTTAATGCCGTGTGCCCCTCTAAGGTTCGCACTGAGAAGGCCTTCTGGAACCTTGCCCCAAACTGCAGACCACACAGTGGCTGATAACTTGTGCTAATTTTGTTCTCATGTCACCTTTACTTTGCATATTTCCACAGAGATTTAGCTGATTCACTTTAATTCCTCTTAATCTGATAAGGGGAAAATGGCAAGTAAATTGCTATTTTGACGGTATTTTTAAATCAAAGGTGAAATTGGAACTTTTAAAACTATTGTTTGCCCATTTTTATTTTATCTGACTTTTGAAAATGCCTTATTATAGAATTTAGCCGTTGTGTCTGTCAGCTTTTTTTTCCCCAATGATACACAAAGATGTTATATATCAAAATTTTTTGGTTTCTTGTTTGTGACAAGTACTTTTCCCCAAAGTGGCTTCATTTGTCTTTTTCTTTATTTTGGCATTGACATTATGCAAGCTTATTATTTTTATTTTTGTCATAATAAAGATTAAATTTTCATAGGTCAAATTCAGGAATCATTTCATTTTGGAGTTCTTGGTTTTATAGCATAGTCAAAAATGTTCTCTCTGTAAAAATACTAACGTATGTATTTCTCTCAGACTTACGTGATTTTAATTTTTATGTTACATGTTAAATGTACTGTGGTGTAAGGAATAAGGATAGACCCAGCTTTCTTCTCTTTCCTATTATTTTTCTGTCATGATACATTTACTGTGTTTGTTGTTCTCTACTCTGTGTTAGTGCCTCCCTCCCCACCCTCCATGGCTACTCATTTATTTTCATTCTTCAGACAAACTTTAGAATGATTTTGTGAAGTTTCACTCATCACTCTGAAAAGTTCTTGGTATGTTTACTGTACTTACATCTCATCTATAGATCCTTTTAAGGAAAACCCATATACTTAAAATATGGAGTCTTCAAGAATGAGGCAGTTTCTTTAATTTACTCAAATCTTCTTTTAAGTGCCTTAGTTTATTTCAAAAATTTTATTTACATATGGGTTCCACATATTTCTTGTCAATTTATCATATGCATGTTAGTGTTCATATTCTTAATGCAAATATAAAATTTACTTCTTAATATTCCTTACTAGCTTTGTTCTGGTAATGCTTTGATTTTGAGATGTTATTGATATAACCTGCTATATTAATAAAGCATCTTTTCATGTATTTTCATTTTCAGTGAAGTCTCTTGCAATTCAAGATGTTCTGACATATAATTACTAGTGATTATATTTTTCCTCTGGATTTCCATTATTTATGTCACTCATTTTCTTTTCTGAGTGCGTTTATTGACTAATATATCAAGGACAGTATTAGGTAATTTTTGAAATAAAAACAAAACTTAGAAGTAGCTTCAGTTATAGCCGTTTATCTGAAGCATGAGAGGGGAATGCTAAACTGAGATTTCTGTTCATTTTTTCTCTGGGTCATCAATATCTCCACCAGTTCTTTAATTTTCTTATTCCTTTGTCTTTGCTTTCTCCATTCTCTGAGGTCTCTGGATGTTGTGAAATATAGAGACTTTGGAACTTACCAGATCTCTCCCACTTTCTTCCTTTGTAGAGAAAAACACGCATGATAAACACTGAAATTCCCTGACCTAGTTAAGTGTTCTTCACCTGGACTAGGGCTTATGTTTTCATTTTTCCCTGCTCTGCCCACTCACCGCCACTCTGTATGCCTATCCTGAGCTCTTCCTTCTAGATCTGTTATTGTAGGAGTTTTCAGAAATGTCTCCACTTGCTTTGTGCCACTATATTGTTTCAGAAGGAACTGGGAAGAAATCATTCAATAATTCATGGAAAACTGTCTTTGGATGACAATTTTCAAAATTTATAGAATGAACTTATACTCTTTTTTTCATTGGTGTTCAACTGCTTCTATTTATTTTGGTCTGCCTTACTGAATTTTAGGGAAGGAAGGTTATTGATCTGTTTTATGTAACTGTATTTCCCCAGAGAATGAGATTTTCATTTAGGAAACATAGCCGGCTCCACCAGAAAGACTGTTGATGAGGAGACTGGTCAAAAAGTTGTTGCCATAAACCCAATGAGAGATGGTGGAGGAGACAGGGAGGAGCTTCATGAAGGCTCATCCAGATTGAATATGTGCAAAATAAATGCATATCTGGTTCAGAAACTACATAATACATACATGTCATATATTGTACAACATGCTACCAAAAACTATTTTTGCTTTTACATGAAAACCCTGCGAAATAGTTAATAGCATCTATAATTCTAAATTAATGACCTGAATCCTCCAAAACTTTAAATAATTAATTGATGTCCTCCTATAAATTCCTATATTTTATAGCAACTTAAGCCCAGGTCTCCAAATAATGGGCAATATATGATTTGAATCTTAAGACTGGGACATTTTGTCCAATTAATTGTTTTAGCAGTCATCATTTTAAGGGCTGAAAATGTACATTTCATTGTTTAACATTTTCTTTTATTCCTATTAGTACTCTATGGACTTAGAGCAAGGCAAGAGATACCCAATAATTTTGAAACTGTATCATCAAGATATGGTTTCCTAGCAACTAACAATGCCTAACAACTTCTTCCCTTTGTTTCAAATGTGTTTACAGCCTACAAATACTTTCTCTGATATCTTTGCATCCTCTACATTTACCTTTCCAAAATATTTATTTTAGAAATCCAATTATTAACCAGTGTCTAAAATCTTGGATTTAAGATCATCAAATCTATATATAGCCTCATAGAGGGTAATATATAAAATGAACTAAAAATTCACATTTAAAAAGAAAATATTATGTGGCCGAGGTTGAACGATGTGTGAATTTCCTGTGTAAAGAATCTTGAAGCCATATTGGGAGCTGCTATTAGAATGAGTAACACAGGAAAACTCTAACAGGTGTTCCTTTTGGTTCATAACATGAAATACAGATGTGTAGCAGGGACTCCCCTGCCACCAGACAGAGAAAAAAATAATAAAAAGTGTACACTTTCTAAGTGTGATTTCTAACAAACAGAGATGATAACTAGGGGAATAGCCGAGCCAAACTAGAAATGGATGGTAGGATACACCAGAACACAGTGGAGCTAGGAGCCCAGATTTGAGAATCATACAGACCTAGTTTCCAATCAACGCTCTGCCAGTTATTAACTGTGTATCTTGTTGCAGCTTATACGACCATTCAGGGCTTCAATTTTCTTACCTGTAAAATGATCACTAATTGTTCTCTTAGGCTGCTAAGCATATAAATCTTCTAAGCTTCCTAAAATTTCCCACCACATGAATCTTGCTGGAACAGCATCCTCCTGTCACTCTAGAAGCTTAAAATGTCAAATACTGCTCTAATTTGATGAGGCACATGTCTGGTCTCAGACAATTATTTCTGAGAGTAGAGGCAATTACCACAAAGTCCCGTTCCTCAGGCAGCAGTGCCTAGAGCACCCCCCACACAGGTTGCAGTAGCTACTGTGCCGCAATAATGGCTGCCATTTTCCCACTGGACAAGTTATCTGCTATTATCATAGAAATTACGGATGCTTAAGCTTTATTCCTACATATATATCTTCCAAGACTGAATTTCTAGACATCTGGGGAATTCTGTTAGCTTCCTATCATCACTTTAAGTCATTTATTTTTTGCTTAAGTCAAACAAAATCTACTTTCTAGAGTTAGCCCTAATAGTTCAAAATTTTCCCTTATATAACACCATTGCAAATACTGAATAAGATAATACAGGTTATATAATTAGCACAGCAACAGGAAATAAGTATGTGCTCAGTATATATTAATGATGTTATCAATTCATGTGGTATTATTCCTTGACTGCTTATTTTCCAGGAGATAAAAATCTCACTCATATATTAGACCATTTTGATTCCCACTCTTCCAAAGTTTTATAGCTAAAGAGACAAGTCAAAAAGTAAGAAAATAAAAAGCATCAAAGTAAAGTCACAAGAAAATAAAACCATGTCATATCATAATAAAAATAGCAGCTATTTATGTTATTCAACTGTTTCAAAACTCGCCAAATAAACACTATAAAATTTTGCAGCTAATTCTTACAATAGCCAGACAATATTTTAATGATTAGGAAGTAAATCTTGAGATGAATCCCTAAAATGCCAGTGTTCTGTGTGATTGGGATAACTAATTTAACCATTGAGACTTCAGACACTTTATTTTTTTTTTTGAGACACTTTAAAATAAAGGTATTAGACTAGGAAATATCTACTCCCTCTAATATCCAAAAATTATAAATTAAATATAATTGCTATCGGGTAGCACTTTGGATTACCATCTTGAATTTTTGTATATATTTTCAATGAACAAAATGATACTGAGTTAGAATAATCAAGAAAGACATAAAGATTATAACATGGAGACAAAAAGTTGCAGCAACTCTAATTTCCTATTTACTTAGAAAAGAAATTTTGCCTCAGTAGAAACTCAGCAATATATGAAAGAAGCTTATTCAATGAAAATGCACATCTTGAATCCTAGGATGTATTATTCCCAATACCTGACAGTCATACACCCTGAACCCCCATCGTTTTTTTAGTGTGTGTGTTTGAAATTTTTTAGTGTGTGTGTTTGAGAGAGAGAGAGAGAGAAAGAGAGAGAGAGTGTGTGTGTGTTTTATTGACCTATAATATTATATTACTTTCAAGTGTACAACATAGTGGTTTGACATTTATAAACGAAATGATCACCACTAAGCCTAGATACCATCTGTTACCATACAAATTTATTACAATATTATTGACAATATTCTCTGTGCCATACACCAAATCCCCATGACTTATTTTTTTTTAACTGAAAAATTGCCATCACTTAGTTCACCTGTCTTTCTACCTCCTCCACCCCATCTAGAAACTGTCAGTGTGATCTCTGTGTTTGTGAGTCTATTTCTGTTTTGTTTTTGTTCATTTGCTTTGCTTTTTACACTAAACTGAAATCATATGGTATTTGCCTTTCTGTATCTACTCTATTCATCTTGCAATAGAATCATTTAATGGTCCTCCACGTCCTGTAATCCTTTGATGAATATTATTCCCAATTACTCGCAAGCTCTAAGGGATATATTTTTAGAATTCATCCAATGCTGGGACATGTATGGCTAAGAAACTCAACTCAGTTCTCCTAAATTTCTTCCACAGTAGCTATTAAACAGCCTCATAGATTCAAAAACAAACTCTTCTATTCTTATTCATGTATTTTCCTTACTTCTGTTTCTCTTGCTCTTTCAGGATGCCAAAAGCATTTCTGAGCACCTCTGACCTTAAGAAAAGACTGTGAAGAAAATAAATGGGTGTACAAAAGTATAGATTTTTCAATGTTTTAATGAAGCTGTAGGAAAAAGGCTGAATGCTCTACTTTCTTACCATTTTCACTCTGGCATTATTAGGACACTCTTGGATTTGTCTTCTGGTGTCCATCTGCGGACTGTGTATAAAACCGTAGCCCAAGGCAGCACTACCCAGACCGTGGCATTCCTGGCAGATTTGAAGTCAGAGCTCCTCATTAGTGGCTTCAGGCCATTGGTGCTTTGAGCACGTCTTGGGTGCAGTAGCAGGCCTTGGCACGATCAAGTTGCTACACTTTACTAAAAAGAATCCACTACTTTTGGAGAGAAGCTTGACTTACTTGCTTTCCCATCTAGACTTTCTTCAAATAAACTGCCAGCAGAGACATCACATTAAACGTTATTAGAACATGCTGATCTTTTCTTTTTTTGACATTTCCTCATAAGAAATGTGCTTCTGAATTTTTTTTATATTGCCCATTTTACTCCAGTATTTATTTTGTTTTTCCTGTATGTAGGAAGGTCAGACTAGAAAAAGATATAACACTTCACTTTATATTCTGAGTGTTGCCTTTTATTGTTTGCTCATTTTTACTTCCTTTCTAGTTCATACTCACATTTTTACTTTCATTTATCACTATATTAACCACCATGTTAATCATGTTTCCTTTCCCTCAGTGTCTCATATTCTTTTGAGAGGAAAATTAGCTCTTTTTTTTAATTATTATTACAAACCACCTTTAAAAAATACAATCTCACTTATTCCTTAAGGGAGCATTTTCAGAGCTGATTTTTACTTGACTAGTATTTTTCGAGTGGCATAAGAGGCTGCTAAAATGGAGCCATAAAATGTATATGAAAGAGTGAGTTTTTGAGTACAGATGGCTTCTGAGTTCATGTCAGTAATTTTGTAGCACACTATTATTTTATATCTTTGTAATCTGCAAATAAGTTTGAGGTAAATTAACACTCTTGAAGAGAAAATATTTTTAAATACATAAAGGCCATTTATTGGGTGTTGGCACTAAATGTAAAAAGATGAAACGGTATATATGACCCCACACTTCCATTCTGTCATCATGGCTTCCTAATAAAACACTTTGATGAATCTGGTCTTTGTTTTTAGAGGTTACATAAACTTACAGCTTCGATGCTTTCATGACTCCTATGTCATGGCCAAATACATGATGCTCCATGTCAGAAGCTTAAGGTAGAGGTAAGGTCTGTTATGGTTGGTTTTCAATTATTTTGTCCTCTGCTTCTCTCCAATTTTGTCTGTCTAAATAAATCTAGCTTCTAGCTGATGCCACACTCGCATGGATGCAGCTTCAGATTTGGGACAGTCACCAGCTTATTTCTTCTGAAAACTCAGGCAGGGTTTGAATTCTATTCTTAGATCAATTACCTTTTCTTTCTTAGGGAAGAAAAAAAAACTTTCATGAAACATAACGTTATTTTGGCTATTGACTTTGTATTACTCTAGAGAAAATATTTTCTTGTTTCTGCCTAGTTAGTGTTTTCTGAGGACAGGACACTGGAATCTTGGTAAAAAAAAACAAACCTGAGGGGCGCCTGGGTGTTTTAGTCAGTAGAGCATCCAACATAGGCCTAGGTCATGATCTCATTGTTCCCAAGTTGGATCCCTGCATCCAGCTCTGTGCTGACAGCTCAGAGCCTAGACCTTGTTTCAGGTTCTATGTCTCTCTCTCTCTCTCTTTTTCTCTCTGACCTTCCCCCACTCATGTTCTATCTCTCTCTTTCAAAAATAAAAACAAACATTAAAAAAATATTTAAAAACAAACCTGAAATTTAAAGGATGATTGAACAGCCACAGACAATGAGAGAGATTTAGAGTCTGTTCACTTTTCAAGTGGGGAATGAAACTCTGATCTGCAGAATCAGTCGTTTACATCATCAGAAGATTGGAAAGGACTAGGGAGCAAAGGTCTCACCTAGGAGGGAAAGCAGACAGCATGTAGCCTGTAGGAATTAGCGGATTCATAATTTCACGGTTCCTTTTCTGCACTTACAGGTCCCTGCATTTATTGATTTAAGTAATAATGTCTCATATCCAGAAAACCTTATGCTCACTTTCAGGGTAATATATATAATTGTAGATGTTAAAAACTCATCAGGTCTGTGAAAAATGATCTTTTAATTTATGATTCATATTGAGCCAAACATATTAAGTATCAGTTTATTTTTGAAATATTTATTTATTTTTGAGAAAGAGAGAGAGCCAGTGCGAGCAGGGAAGAGGCAGGGTTTGGGAGACACAGAATCCAAAGCAGGCTCCATGCTCTGAGCTGTGAGCACAGAGCCCAACACAGGGCTCGAACCCACAAATGCAAGATCATGACCTGAGCTGAAGTCGGACACCCAACTGACTGAGCCACCCAGGCGCCCCAAGTATCAGTTGCTTTTTAAGAAAAGCAAATATGATTTAAAAAATATTCAGAATAGGAAGATTCACATGCAAAGATCAACATCCTCTTTATATTGTTGAAACATGCCTCAAGGTTAAAAATCACAAAACGAAATTTAAGAATTTTATCTTTTATTTTCCAGTTCAGAAAAAGTAAAGAAAGCAAGTAAAGAAAGTAAAGAAAGCAAACCTTTCGTGATAATCATTAGTCAGAGTCCACAAATTAAAATATTATGTTACAGCTTTAGAATGGCCAGAATCCCAAACACTGATAGCACATAAACATTAGTAAGGATATGAAGCAACAGGAATGCTCATTCACTGCTTGGTGGAAATGCAAAATGTATAGGCACTTTGAAAGACAGTTTCTTACAAAACTAAACATACTGTTACCTTTCAATTCAGCAACTGCACTCCTTGATATTTCCCAAAGAGGCTAAAAAACATTTGTCTATACGAAACACTGCACATAGTTGTTTCTAGTAGCTTTGTTCATAATTGGCAAAACTTGGAAGCCACCAAAATGTCTTACAGTAGGTAAGTGGATAAGTAAACTGTGGTGCACCCAGACAATAGCATATTATTTAGTGCTGAAAAGAAATGAGCCATCTAGCTATGAATGACACAGGGAACCTTAAATGCATATTACTAAGTAAAAGAAGCCAAACTGAAAATCTATGCAATGTATGATTCCAATGAACCTAATGAAAAGTTATGAAGGCAGTAAAGGAATAAGCTGTTGTTAGGGGGTTGAGGGGTGGGGGAAGGGAGGGATCAATCAGCAAAGTACAGAGAACTTTTAGGGCAGTGAAACTATTCTTATGACTATAATGGTAAATACAACACCAAGAGTGAACTGTAGTATAAACTGTGGCCCTTGGGTGATAATGACATATCAATGTAGATACATCAAGTATAATAAATATACCACTCTGAAGGGGAATGTTGACTGTGGGGGAGGCTTGTGATATGTAGGGGGTAGGGAGTACAAAGGAAATCTCTGTACCTTCCATTCAGTTTTGTTGTGAACCTAAGACTACCCTAAAATATAAAGTCCATTTTAATTTATTTAAGTTTATTTATTTTGAAAGAGAGCAAGTGGAGAAGGGGCAGAGAGAGAGGAGAATCCTAAGCCAGCTTGGCACTGTCTGGGCAGAGCCCAACGTGGGGCTCAAACTCAGGAACTTTGAGATCGTGACCTGAGCTGAAATCAAGTCAGTCTCTTAACTGACTGAGCCACCCAAGTACCCCATAGAGTTCACTGTAAAAAAAACCTGAGGGGCACCTGGATGGCTCAGTTGGTTGAACACCTGACTTTGGCTCGGGTCATGATCTTGCAGTCAGTGAGTTCAAGCCCAGCTGTCTGCTGACAGCTCAGAGCCTAGAGCCCTTTTGGATTCTGTGTCTCCTCTCTCTCTGCCCTTCCCCCACTTGCACTCTCTCAAAAATAAATAAACATTAAAACATTTTTAAAAACCAATCTGAAAGCCATATCATTAACTCATTTATTCAGCAAGGAAGGCTTTTATAGAGTATATATGCCTGATACAATAGCCTCTGTCTTTGAGGAGTTGCTACTATAAAGCAGGGGGAAAAACAGTAAACCAGATGAATTATGGTAGCTATTATTATAGAAAAAAATCTAAGTTATTCAACAGAAAACAGTCTCCAAAATTCATAACCACGAAGATTGGAAGTTCTGTGGTCTAATCCAGAGATATCTTTTCTCTGTTTCTGCAGCAGTCCTCTGAAAGTATACCTCTCCATAAAAGGAAAAGTATTATAATATCACATCTGATGGTTAACTGTAGAGTGGAACATGTAGGTTGACAGTAGTTTTATATTCATATCTTGTTTGTAGAATTTTCGACCCATAACAGAAGTGAAAATGGAAAGTGAAGATATAAAACTATATATCTGTATTCCATATTAAAAACCCTAAATTGTCCTACCTTTGCAAAATGGAAATTGTAGTCATATAAGTAATTTGCTTATACCCTGACTTGGAGTTACACTCATAATCTATGGACAATTTATTTTCCTGCCTTTTGTCTTTGAATGCAAAATCTATAAATATACTTGTAAAATAATATAAAGGTTTGTTGATGCTGGATATTATAATGTTAGCCAATAATTTACAAAAATTTATAATGAATTTCTATTACTCAAAGGCTAATGTAAGCTTGAGGTAAAATAATAGAGTAAATGGTAGCAGACACCTCTTTGAGAAAGAATGCTTTCAAATTCAAGTAAAGAGTCCAATTGTCAGTGGCTTAAATAAATGCTTGTTTTTATATATGAAATGAAGCCTGATGTTTGCTATTGTTGTAGTTCAGTGATCAGCAATGTCATAAAGACCCAGGGCTAAGACCTCTTTATATTTTTGCCTACCTTTTCCATTCATAATCATATTTGGTTGCCTCATGGTCACAAGAAAGCTGCTGCAACACAGTATCAGGACTGAATTCAAGGCTAAAAAGAACAGGCACACCCAGGTGGCTTAGTTGGTTAAGCGTCCGACTCTTGATTTTGACTCAGGTCATGATCTCACTGGTCCTGAAGTCAAGCCCCGAGTTGGTCTCTGTGCTGACAGTTTGAACTCTGCTTGGGATTCTCTCTCTTCCTCTCTCTAAGCCCTTCCCCCATTCACATGCATGCACTCTTTCTCTCTCTCTTGAAATATATAAATAACCTTTAAAAATTTGTTTTAATATTTTTTATTTTTTCTAGGAGAGAGAGAGAGAGACAGCGTGAGCAGGGGAGGGTCAGAGAGAGAGGGAGATACAGACTCTTAAATTTGCTCCAGGCTCTGAGCTGGCAGTCAGCACAGAGCCCGACGCGGGGCTCGAACCCACGAACCGCAAGATCATGACCTTTGTGAAAGTCAGACACTTAACCGACTAAGTCACCCAGGGGCCCCACATTTAAAATTTTTTTAAATAAAATAAAGGTAAAAACAAGCAAAGGAAGAGGAAGTGTCAGCCACACGTTTCTTTTTTATCAGTCAAGCTAAAGTCTTCCTGTTAGGTAGAAGCCAGACAAGAGTAATGGAAAGAGCGCTTGGAGGCAGAGTCCCAAATTCTTAAAGGAGAATGATAGGGACATGAACTGGAGGCAAAGACGGTGATAAATAGGCTGCACACTATAAGCCCAGAGCACAACATCCTGACTTTGTGGTTTCTAAGATGTTGAGGCTGACAGATCAAGAGCCACAGGTGCAAAACATATGCTCTTGTCTTCCATTTATGCTCTAGGGCAACTCCTAGACTTTTATAATGCATTTCCATTGAGGGAACAGCCCCTACCAATGAAGAACGGCTGCCATGATGGTTCTGGTACAAACCTGGTAAGGTCACAAACTCCCCCTTCCAACCTGTGGGAGTTTCCCAAATGATTGGAAGCAGCCCCCATTAGAGACTACTCCACTGTGTGTCACAGCTCCTCCTCACCCAGACAGACTCAATAATATCCAATTATAAAAAAAAAAAAATCTACAGGCCGGTTCCCCTTTGTGGAACCTGCCCACCATCCCACCTTGAGAGTGGGATGTTATTCTGTTTCAATAAACTGCTTTGTGAGAGTTATTCTGTTTCAATAAACTGCTTTGTGGTTGCAACTTTCCTTCTGGCTGTCCTTATTTGAGCTTCTATAACCACATAAATCTTCTCATGGGAAATCCAAAGACCAAGATCTCTGATCACACAACACAGACTCTCTCAACCATTACATTCCCAGAAACCACCCCATCACACTCACACTAAAATGTCATTGGACGAATTGCAGACAATCTGGCAAAGGACAACAGGATAGTTATAATTAGCTTAAGCAAATCATGGTACATGGCCAGAGGCTGGATTGTTATGAGAGAGATGGGAAATAAATATTGGGTAGGCAACTGAAAGTATATTCCATACTAAGCCACCCAGCTCTATGAACCAAACCTATGCATTACATGGCCAGTCCTTTCTCAGACCAGATAAAAGAGAGCTACCACCTATCTGGGAGCTGATTTCCCATGATTCCTCACATTTGTATATTCAGTATAAAGCTGCCTTTCCAATAATTTTTGTATTGAAGACAGGAGCTTTGCTTTGTTGTGGGGGAAAAAAAATAGGCAGTTGAAAAAGCATAACCACTTTTTTAAAACCCAGGATTGTGTTCTGATGGAGCTGAAGAGTGGAACCCATGAGCAAGATTAAGATCAGCACAGGCACCAAGTTTATTAGGGCAAGAATGAAACAAAAGAAAAAAACTCCCACTAACCTGAAGGGGCTTCTTAAAGAGGAGGCCACTGAGGCATCTGAGAAAGAGGGCTTGTATCAGTTAGAGTGGCGGGACCTCTTGAGGGTCAGTTACTGTGCAGCTGCTGAATCACTATATGATCCGAGGCAGTTTGTTCCAGGGAGTGGTGTTTCTGCTCTGTTGTTGTTAACAAGGTGTCACTTCTCCCTACCTGCCCAAGGTCAGTCTCTTGTCTCAGAAGCAGTACCTGGGAAAATAATGATGGAAAATTTATATTATATTTTAATTACTTTTCTGGTAAAGGAGTGGTACAAACTGCTTCAAACTCTCTAGAAATAAATTTTATATTTTATATTTCATATACTTCATTTTGTAACTCAGTTATTAGTGATGAGGGACCACAAGGCAAGCTGAGAGCCAAGCACTAGCTAGCATGTTCCTCTCCCTAGGTGGGATATGTGTGACATTCCTCAGACAGTCCTGGCTGCCCAAGCACAAAAGGAAAGGCATGAAACAAACGGTTAAACAGACAGGAGTCTTCATTAGTTTACAAATACCAACAAAGGACAATCTTATCAACAGCCTAAAGTCCAGGAACTCTCTACTGGCTTCATGTTAATGCTATGCTAGAAGGTGGAAATAACCTTAGCTTGACAATAACTAAGTCTCCAGTAACCTGTGAGTCTTCTTTAGCATATGGAAGTCCCTTTAAGAAACTTCCTCTTGACTTTACCTCCCCCAACTCCATAGTATATAACCAGTCACTCTGCACAACCCCAGTGCAGCTCTTTTTGCCCACTGGTCCGGTCCTCATGATTTCATAAAATCACCTTTTTTCACCAAAGGTGTCTTCAAGGATTTTTTCTTGGCTTTCAGCTCCAAACCCCCACCACCAGCCCAAAACCTCATCATTAGCACGAGGAGATATATTTTCACACCAGTAGTTATTAAAGGATGATAAAATATCAAGAAGTTGATTAGGGTTTGTGCATATCAACCAGGGCTTAGATTTAACATTTTGTTTGTTTACTTCTGAGAGAGAGAGAGAACACAAGTGGAGGAGCAGCAGAGAGAGGGGGACAGAGGATCTGAAGCAGGCTCTGCGCTGATAGCAAAGAGCCTGATGAGGGGCTCAAACTCACAAACTATGAGATCACAGCCTGAGCTGAAGTCCAATGTTTAATCAACTGAGCTACACAGGTGCCCCAACCAGGAAATAGATTTAATGCCTTGAAGATTATGTTAGTATGGAAAGGAGGCAACTGAGAGAAACTGAGGTGACTCCCTTCACCCTGCTTTCAATATAAAAGTAGTAATAGAAAGATCTCTGATCAATCAGATGAATTCAAAGACTAATAGGTGTGTGAAAATATTCAGTTAAAAAAATATATAATTCAACTGTTAGAAGAAATGCACATATTTGAAAAATAAAAATATTTATTAAAAATAAACTTGTACTGCCATAAAATCCAAAATATCTAGCTTTTGTGAATTAAGAAGTTGTTACCACATAGAGTGGAGAGACCTCAGGCCCTAAGACCTTGACAGCCCATCCAAAAGATGTCACCAGAGGCTCTTGATCTCGGCACTTCTCTTCCTTATTTGGCCAGAGGTTCCTTGTCTTGGCACCCTCAGGGAGGAGATTTTAATGTGTTAATATCGAATAATGGAGGAATAATGTGGACTTTGGCCTACCTTGTCAGCCATTCAGGGCCTGTCTGGTTTGATCTTGTTTCTGGTGGTTTTGTTTTAGAATGTTGCCAGGACAGGCCTCTGACTTCCTCACAGTTAGCCTTAGCCATGACTTCCTCTTTGCTGGCCTGCAGACCTCCTGGAGAGCCGAACTAACTGCTTACTGTAAAAAAGGTGAAAGGTGAAATGGTAAGCAAACACTGTGGATCGGAAAATAAACAATATGCAAAAAAATAAAAAAGAAACTGGACACAAAACAGAAATGTGATATGGCAATTAAGTTGTCATCACATAATTCAAATTACCATTAAAATTTTTAAAGCATTGCACATATTTAAATGTGAGTAAATTTACTTACAAACTATAGCATAGCCAACAAGATTATAGACCAAGGAAAAATGAGAATGCGCTACTACAGATAACATTTAACAAATATAGCCAATGCTGTACTCAGAGAAATTCACATTCCTAATAGTTCATGTAAAAGAAAACAATAATGAGAACTTGACCTAATTTAAAAAAAGAAAAAAGAAAAGAAAAATTAACCTAAAGCTAAACCAAGGAAACAGAAGGAAAGAAATAAAGCTACTGAGAGCTAGGGGTAGAGGGTAGAGTTAGAACTCAGTGTAACAAGAAAATTGCAATACTTTTATAAATCTAGTAAAAATATTCTACTGAAAGATACAAATGTAGTTTTGAATAAGAAATTCTTGAGGCGCCTGGGTGGCTAAGTTGGTTAAGCCTCCGACTTTTGATTTTGGCCCAGGTCATGATCTGAAGGATTGTGAGATTGAGTTCCAAGTCAGGCTTTACACTGACAGCATGGACCGTGTTTGGGGTTCTCTCTCTCTTCTCTCTTTCTCTGCCCTTCTCCCCTTTTGCTCTCACTCTCTCTCTCTCAAAATAAATAAATAAACTTTAAAAAAGAGAGAAATTCTTAAATAACACCATGTACCAGACAATAATCTATGTAAATGTTATATTATTTAATTCTGACTACTACCCAAGGAGGTAGATACTTTTATTCTGCCTTTTACAGATGAGAAAAACTAGGCATAGAGAAGCTAAGTAACTTAGAGTCTATGCCTAGCTGGGGCACAGTTTACGAAGACAGGAAGCAATAAAACCAGGACTTGAACTTGAGAGTTCTGTCTCCTGGCTCCTGCTCTGGGCTCAACATTATGCCAGCTAAACCATGTTTCTAAACTGCATCAATAAATATAAAATAATTTCAAACAAGTACCCAAGTCATATTTTTGGACTTGAAAAACTAACTGTAAATTACATTTTAAGAATCTTCAACAATGTTTTGATTTGGAAGGATAATAGAGATCGATTTTACCACCAGTTATTATGGAACACATAATTAGTAACGCTGTTCTATAATTAGACTACATAAATCATTGTAACATAACAGAAAATCACAAAATAAACCTATTACAAGGAAATAATGCAATGATGAGATTTAAATCAGTGATAAGAGGATTAGTTAGCAAATGAACAAACATTTATTAGAAAATATTCCTATCTTTACAATGAATTACAGAAAGATTTAATAGTTAATCTGTTTAAATAAGAACTGTAAAACATATACATGGGTATTTATCTGATCTTGCGTTGTATATTGTCTATATAAAAGAAATGAGAAATGGATGAATTGATAAATTTAAATATAAAAAGTTATGTCAATATGGCAGAAATCACAAAAATAATTTTAAAATAAACTGAAAACTGACATGTATTTAAAATATATACAAAAAGGAAAACATTTGATAAGAGTATTCTACCAAGTAAGTTAAAGAAAATAATAAAAATCTCAATTATAAAACATAAAAGGTAATTCTAACAGTTACTCCCTAGAAAAGGAAACATAAATGATTATTAAGTATGCAGTAAGATAATGAAGCTTGTTTTCAAAGACACAAAATAAGGCAACAATAAAGTACTATTCACATGTTATCAAACTGTCAAAATTTTAAAAACTTGAAAACACTTCCATGAATCAGTTGCTCTTGTGCACTGTTGGTGGCCATATAAATTGGTACAAATCTTCAATGAATGTTAATTTCATGGAAATAAATTAATGTACTAAAGCATTCCTGAGCACTTTTGAAAGGCTTTGTGCTAGAAATTTTTGTTTTTAATTTGGTGTAGGGTATAGGAGTGGTATCATGATTTCTAAGTTTCCTTCCTATATTAGGTGTTTTTCTATCTATCTATCAATCGATCTATATATCTATCTATCATCTATCTATTGATCTGTCTATTATCTACACACAGACACACACATTATTCAAGATGATACACATATAGAAAGCAAAATGCATAAAGGAAAACCATAGCCATGCAAGGACTTGCTTCAAAAGGAGAGAGCAAGAGAGATTCTGCCTCTAGCAAGCATAAGTGCATAGCACATAATTTATTGTACATTTCCTTCCAATTTTACATAATAGCTTGCATTGTTCAGGCACCAGTATTATCTACACCAAGTTGATTGCTTTTTTATGACAGAGAATTACAGTGCTGCAAAGTCCATTATTTTTTATATAACATTTAATAAACAATTCATTTTAGAGCTTTGGAACCAAAGGAAATGAAAACTATCTCTTGCAGATGGGTGATCCCAATGGCTTTTATATATAAAGGAAAATGAAGCCTGAATGCCTTGCTTACTCAATTGATTTTAACAACTATTATATCACTGGCTATGATTTCATTTGCTCACCAGAAAATCTTACTGAAATCTGAATGCTTGAAGAAGTTGAGAAGAATACCATAGAGCCAAACTCTGAAATAGTAACATAAGAAATGCCAAATTGGCAAGTCCTCCCCTAAATCAGAACTTCTTTTACATGATTCAAGTTCATATCTGATTGAAAGAGCACTGTGAGTCTGCTCAGGACACATTGTAACAGTGGAGAGAAAATAAAAGAAAGGAAAGCAAAGAAAGGCCAGTGTAGAAATGTTTGTATTGCTAGATGACCCCACATTTCAATGCAAAAGAAAACAACATCCAAAGGATTTTCTCCAGATTCTGTAAGATCCTAAGCTAATTTATAGCAGAGATTTGTGATTTTAATGTCTTCAAGAAGGAGAAAGGATGTATCTAAGGGATGTTATTTGCTCCTTTTTTCATGGCTGGGCCTTCTCTTTTCTATCTTGATCCATTTTAGCTGGTTAGTGAAGGATGGAGTGGCTTTTGTTATTTCAGTCTATTTTGGTTAATCTATTTAATTCAACTTATAAAGGATTTATTATTAAATCTATGATTCAAGAAATCATTAATCTGAGTAGATACTCATTGCTCTTCCAGTGTTATTTATATTTTGAGTAATAGTTTTGAAATGCTAAATATATTTTTAAAACATAATAGGGAGACAAATATATAAAAATTAATATTTTATTATTTTAATGTTTATTTTTGAGAGGGAGAGAGAGAATCCCAAGCAAACTCCAAACTGTCAGGGCAGAGCTAAACATAGAGCTCAGTCTCACAGACCATCAGATCATGACCTGACTTGAAATCAAGAATTGGACACTTAACCAATGAGCCATCCAGGCACCCCAAAAATCAATATTTTAGATTAGAATGAGAACAAGTAGAATCATTTGTCATTTCTTGGCGAAACAAGGCTATGTCTTCTACTTTTTTTCGTCTACAGAAATTGTTCAGAGATACACAACATATTTAATAGGATTGACAGATTTCATGGCCCAATGTCTAGAAAGTGAAAACATCTCTCTTAGCTTTAGACAACAAAACATCATTTGTCTCAGTCAATTCTCCTGAAGGGAAATAGAAACAGTTTTATGAAAATGTTTTTCTCCCTTTGGTCTGTGAATGGTTTGATATTAAGTTTCGAAGTTACTTATAAGCACTTACATTCCATAAATTCTATAAATCCATTTTCCTAGCAACGTCATTTTCTCAACATCACACAGGGTAGCCAAAATAAAAGCATAAGATGAAAAAGTGGTTTCCAGGCTTGTCAAAACCAAAAGAAGCAGCCTCCCTATATTCATTTTCCAGGGCTGATAACAAGGTATCACAAATTGGGTCTTAAACCAATAAATTAACACAAAAGTATTCTCTTGTGTTCTGGAGGGTGTAAGATTGAAATCAAAGAGGTCACAGATTGCTAGGGTGGCCAGGGATGCAGGCAGCAAAGAACTGCACAGAATAGAGCAACAAGCAGGACAGAGTTTACTCACTCTACAAGGGAGGAGAGGGGCCAGATATCAAGAGAGAGATCAGAGCTGAGTTTCTGCCAGGCTGGGCCTTTTAAGGGGTTTAGAAGGATGTGAGAGGGTTGCAGATGTGCCCATGGGGGGTGGGGGAGAGCGGTGAGGACCTAGGGAGGGGCCAGGTAGAGCAGGAGGTGTCAGGTTCTTCAAGGAGCTCTGTCCAGGGCTCGTCTGGGATCTGGTTGTGGTCCAGGCTAGAGAAGAATATGGTTTGTAGTTGAGGTTTACCTTCCAAGAATGGAAGGCACTGTGACCTAGAGAAATAGAGTTAGAGCCAAGGGCAGACACCTGTTGAGTTCTGACTGCAAGCTTGGCTGCAGTACGGGGGTACTTTGAATAGATTCCTTTCACAGATCATGCTCCGTCTGAAGCCTCGGGAGAAGAATCTTTCCTTGCCTCTTCCAACTTGTGGCGGCCCCAGGTGTTCCTTGGCTGGTGGCTCTGCCAAGGCAGAGATTGGCAACCCAAATCTTTGCCTCCACCTTCACTTGGTTATCTTCTCTCTGTGTTGTGACTTTATTAAATTAACATTTATAAAGCAGAGACCTGGGAATTGGATGGCTAGCCACAGTTCAACAAAAGACCAAAAGATGGAGAGACAAAATGAAACAGCGAAGTTAATTAATCACAGGTCCTGGAAGAAGTATACGATAAGTGCCTTGAGTGGTCACTTTGGGAAGTCAAGGCAGAGTGCAGACAGACAACCGGGACCTGGGGCACATGCCTTTATTAGGGTCTACGGGTTAAGTGCTTTGGGTTACCCAGCTAGGGCCAGATTGGTCAATTCAAATAAAAAATAGTGGACTGTTGGTAAGCTTCTTGGGGGTCTTATCAAAGGGATACAGAAGGGGAGGGCCCTGGGAAGTAGGGGAGACTATTATTTACAGGGGCTGCTGGGGAAGTCTTATCAGTAACTTAAATTTGCTTGTGACTCTGCTTAAGCTTGCAGGAAGAGCTGGAGTCAGTTTGAGATTCCTGTAGGCCATTAAGCCATTCAAAATGGGTGCCAAGACAACAATAACATGGAGTACTTTGGCTAAACTCGCTACACTCTGCCTTCACATAATCTTTCTGTAAGGACTTTAATAGAGATTAATAGCACCAGAGTCCAGTTTCTAATGTCAGATCTGGGTATACCTCCCTTACAGTTCTGAACCTTATGAATTGCTATGAGTTAATATTAGGTATGTTAACTAAATTTAGTATCCACCAAATTTGTCTTGGGTTTCCTGGACATATGTAATTGTCTGAGTTTTTCCAAAACCTGAGCCACCCAAGGTGTCCCTATCTTTTGAAGCTTTGAAGCCAGATGCTGACTTTCCCTCTGTAGCTATGAAAGTCCTAGATAGCATCTTCTTCCAACAGAAGGCTGTTGAGTCTACATGGAAAATTTGTTGTGTAGCATAGCCAGCTTCATTAATTATCTGAGTTAAATCTTCTGGAGAACTTGCTGCAGCTTCTACATCAGCACTTGCTGCTTCATCTTGCACTTTTTTATTACGGAAATGGCTTCTTTCCTTAAATCTCAAGGACCAACATTCTGCAGCTTCCTCACCTTTCCCAATCTTCATAGAATTGAAGAAAGTTAGGACCTTGTTCTGGATGATGCTTTGGCTGAAGGGAATATTATGGCTGGTGTGATCTTCTCTCCAGATCACTCAGACTTTCTCCATATCAGAGTAAGGTGCTTCACTTTCTTATCATTTGTGTGTTCACTGGAGTAGCACTTCTCATTTCCTTCAAGAACTTTTGCATTCACAACTTGGCTAACTGATGCACAAGGTTCAGCTTTTGGCATACCTGGGCTTTTGACCTCATTAAGCTTTATCATTTCTAGTTTTTGATCTAAAGTGAGAGATGTGTGACTCTTCTTTTCACTTGAACATTTAGAGGCCATAGTAAGGTTATTAACTGAGTTGTTGTGTCTCAGGAACTAGGAAGCCCAAGAAGAGGGAGAGAGAGGTAGAGAAACAGCCAGTGGAGCAGTCAGAACACACACAACACTTACTAAGTTTGCTGTGTTATATAGGTGCAGCCCATGGCACCCCAAAACAATTACAGTAGTGACACCAAAGATCAGTGATCACAGGGACGCCTGGGTGGCTCAGTCGGTTAATCTTTCAACTCTTAATGTCAGCTCAGGTCGTGAACTCATGGCTCATGAGTTCAAGCCTCACATCAGGCTCCACACTGGAAGTGCAGAGCCTGCTTGGGATTCTCTGTCTCCCTTTCTCTATGCCTGTTTCCTGCTCACTCTCTATCTCTCTCTCTCTCAAAATAAATAAGTAAACATTTTTTTAAAATCACTGATTACAGATCATCATAACAAATAGGATAATAATGAAAAGTTTGAAATACTGCAAGAATTACCAAAATGTGACAGAGACAAAAAAAAAAATAAACAAATGCTATTGAAAAAATGGCACTATAGACTTGCTCCGTGCAGGGTTGCCACAAATATTCAATCTGTAAATAATGCAATATCTGCAAAGCACTAAAGGAAAGCACAATAAAACAAAGTATGCCTATATTGCCAGGAGAAAAAAGCTTTTTTAATATTTAAATAATTTATAGAATTAAAAAGTTATAAAGATACACAATGCACAAAGATAAACCCATACCAAAGCAGCAAACATTTTTGCTGGCACTCTAGCTGCCCTGAGCGCAGAGGGCATATAGAAACAGGAACTGGGGTTTGAATTTTCATGCCTGTACAGAGACAGAAAATAATATCAAAAACCCTTGTGGGAGGGGTGCCTGGGTAGCTCACTAGTTAAGCATCCAACTCGATCTCAGCTCTAGTCATGATCTTGCAAGTTGTGGGTTCAAGCCGCATGTTGGGCTCTGTGCTGGCAGCACCGAGTCTGCTTGGGGTTCTCTCTCTCTCTCTCTCTGTCCCTCCCCCGCTCATTTGCTCTCTCATTCTCTCTCTCTCTCTCTCTCAAAATAAAGAAATAAACTTTAAAAAATGCCTCTGGGATGGCACAAAAACAGACACATAGACCAATGGAACAGAATTGAGAACTCAGAAGTGGACCCAAAAGTATACAGCCAACTGATCTTTGACAAAGCAGGAAAGAATATCCAATGGAAGAAAGACAGCCTTTTTAACAGATGTTGTTGGGAGAATTGGACAGCAACATGCAGAAGAATGAAACTAGATCATTTTCTCACACCATGCACAAAAATAAACTCCAAATGGATAAAGGACCTGAACGTGAGACAGGAAACTATCAACACCCTAGAGGAGAAAGCAGGAAACAACCTCCTTGACCTCCACCGCAGCAACTTCTTACTTGACACATCCCCAAAAGCAAGGGAATCAAGAGCAAAAATAAATTATTGGGACCTCATCAAGATTAAAAGCTTCTGCACAGCCAAGGAAACAACCCAGAAAATTAATAGGCAACCAATGGAATGGGAAAAGATTGTTGCAAATGACATATCAGATAAAGGGTTAATATCCAGAATCTATAAAGAACTCACCAAACTACACGCCCGAAAAACAAACAACCCAGTGAAGAAATGGGCAGAAGATATGAACAGACACTTCTCCAAAGAGGACATCCAGATGGCCAACAGACACATGAAACGATGCTCAGCATCCCTCCTCATCAGGGAAATACAAATCAAAACCACACTGAGATACCACCTCACGCCAGTCAGAGTGGCTAAAATGAGCAAATCACAGAACTCTAGATGCTGGCGAGGATGTGGAGAAACGGGCACCCTCCTACACTGTTGGTGGGAATGTAAACTGGTGTAGCCCCTCTGGAAAACAGTGTGGAGGTTCCTCAGGAAACTAACAATAGAACTCCCCTATGACCCAGCAATAGCACTGCTAGGAATTTACCCAAGGGATACAGAAATGCTGAGGCATAGGAGCACATGTACCCCAATGTTCATAGCAGCACTCTCCACAATAGCTAAAACATGGAAAGAGCCTAAGTGTCCACCAACAGATGAATGGATCAAGAAGATGTGGTTTATCTATACCATGGAATACTACATGGCAATGAGAAACAATGAAATCTGGCCATGTGTAGCAACATGGATGGACCTTGAGGGTGTTATGCTGAGCGAAATAAGTCAGGCAGAGAAGGACAAATATCATATGTTTGCACGTATGGGAGGATTAGGAGGAACTTGACGGAGGACCAAGGGGGAGAAGAAGGGCGGAAATGGTGGGGGAAAGGGAGAGAGGCAAACCATGAGAGACTCTTGAATGCTGACAAAAACTGAGGACTGATGGATGGGGGGGGGGATGGGCATGGAGGAGGACACTTGTGGGGATGAGCACTGATTGTTATGTGGAAACTAATTTGACAATAAACTATTTGTAAAAAAAAAAAAAAATGCCTCTGGGAGAATCCATACCCAGGTTTGACACATTATTTAAAATGTCTAATTTTGAGCAAAGAACTAGAAGTCATGAAAAGAAACAGGAAAAAACCTACCAAGTACAGGGGAAAAAATCAACAAAAACTGACTGTGACAGGCCTGGATGTCAACCAATAAAAATTTCTAAGCAGTCGTTATAAATGTGTTCAGAGAACTGAAGGACTGCTTAAAGAAATAAAGGAAGGTAATTAATTAAAAATAATCAATAAATAAATAAGTAGAAGAAATAAAGGAAGATATGATCACAATATCTAATCCACTAGAGAATATCAATGAAGAGATGGAAATGATAAAAAGAACCAAATAGAAATTCTGGAGTTGGAAAATATAATAACTGAAAATATCAGTAAACTTAAAGGTAGATTGATAGGGATTATATGATCTGAAAAGCAGAAAGAAAAAATATTTTAAAAAAACAAGACTTCAGAGTAATATAAGAACCAACAAGTATACTAACAAATGCACAGTAGGAGTGCTGGAAGAGAGAGAAGAAAAAAAGACTCAGAAAAATAAAGACTAAAATGTTCCAAAATTTTATGAAAAACATTAATCTACATATCCAAGAAGCAGAATCTTAAGAAATTGATGGAAAGGCACATACCAAACACATCATAATAAAACTCCCAAAAACCAAAATCAAGGAGAAAATCTTAAAAGTGGTAAGGAAAAAATTTAAACAACTGAGTGAATTTTTTTATACCTGAATTTTTATGGCTTAGAGATATTTACACACTGTAACAGTGATTGACATAATTTTTGCCTATGTTTTCTATCCTTAGATACTTTTAATTCTTCAAAGTGCCTCCCAAATTTTAGCCTTGAAAAACAAATCAAAAAAAGTAAAAAGCAAAAAGAATAACAACCACTGGAATCCAAGAACAGACAGGTAGATTGAGTAAAATTCAGTATTATTGTTTCTTTAATTGATCCCGGCTAATCACTCTTATGTAGAAACCTTTAAAAATCATTTAACTTTGGGACACCTGGATAGCTCAGTCAATTAAGTATCCAGCTTTGGCACAAGTCATGATCTCAATGTTCGTGAGTTCAAGCCCCACATTGGGGTCCGTGTTGATAGCTCAGAACCTGGAGCTCTCTCTGCCCCTTCTCTTCTCTCTCTCTCTCTCTCTCTCTCTCTCTCAGATAAATAAACATATGAAAAATTTTTAATCATTTAACTTGGCCTTATTCATCAACTGATAAACTCCTTCATAAGTAATATGTAACTGCCATTCCACTTGCAATACAGTACAAATCTATCAAAATTCTTAAATATGCAAAATAATGTAAAAATAATCTTGTACAACTGTTGAATCACTGTACCTTAAACCTGAAACCAATATAGCACTGGAATTTAAGTTAAATTAAATTTGAGGTACTTCGGTGGCTCAATCAGTTGAACGCCAGACTCTTGATTTTGGCTCACGTTATGATCTCCTGGTGGTGGGATCAAGCCCACATCAGGATCTGCTCTCTTGCTCTCAAAATAAAATAATTAATTAATTAAACCAAATTAAAATCTTATAAAAATGTTTAAAGTGATCCAAGAAAATAATATTTTTTATATTTTGTTTTTATTACCTCTAACAGTATTTATTGGAAAAGAAAAACAATATCATCTATGGAAAGAAGGCCATATTTGCTATTTGAAGATCAGGTTTTAAGTTCTTACTGACATTTACCAGCAATATATATTTGCTTACTTGAATCGAACTCTGTACATCTTCATAAAATTATTTTCTTGGTACCCAAGGAGATAAGTCCCAATAAAATGTACTGTGAGATATGAAGCATTTATAGACTAGTTTTATGCAGGCAGTGTTATGTCTATTCTACTTTCCTAAACCATAAATTCTGTGAAGATAGATGTTATCAACTCTGTACAACACCTAATCTATGAGACTTATTGATATATACTTGACAAGAGCTGATATTTCTGCTGTAAATTGAAAGCATTGGAAAGTAATGTATGTTTGAAATACAAATGATGTTCTCAAAGTTGTGCTTTCTCGAACTATAATTAAAGATGTAATTTCTTATTTAACAGATATGACAAGAAAATGAAATGTTCAATGCAATGAGTGATGAATCATACAATACCAACACGCAAAAACTGAAAGGTACTTATTCTGGTGAAAAAAATTTGTTTTATAAATTGTATTTCTGTCTCAGATTATGGATTTTGCCAAACTCCACTTTCTTCCTATCTCATGCAGAAACACAAATCCTTAATAAAAACACTAATATCTGTAAACTTGTATTTTGTTATCCCATTTATATAAAAAGATACATTTGTCCAATATATTAAAGTGACATCTACTGGGACTCCTGGCTGGCTCAGTCAGTAAAGCGCCTGACTCTTGATCTCAGGGTTGTGATTTTGAGCCCCATGTTAGGTGTAGAGATTTCTTTTTTAAAAAAGAGTAAAATGATGTCTTCTTTTATAAGAGAGTATATTATCTTATTATATTCAATGGAGTTACCTTTCAGTGTAAAATTAAATGAGAACAAATTAACTAGACTGCCTTTTAAATTTCTCTGCCTCCTTTCTCCATTTCCTCTTTTATTTATCCTAATTTTCCCCAACTGTACCACTCAGTTCTTAAAAGAAAATCGTTAACATTGTGATAGCAAGAGGTTTTGTTTTTAAGAACTATGTTCAACAAGAGTTAAAGCAAAATAAATCCATCAAAATTAAAAAATTAACCAAATAATTACCATCTCTATAAGTATTCCCTTCAATTCTGTAAGCAATAATGACCTTTGATAGATCAGGATTGATTCTAATTCTGTTGTTCATTATCTATGTGACCACCAATTTCTTTTTATTAATTTAATAGGCTAAGATGATATTTCAGGGACTTCACTAAATGCTTTGAATACTTTAATCTCAATTTTCTACTATTTTACTGAGAAGAAGATGAAGACTCAGAGAACTCATTTGTCCAGCATGGTACAGCAAGCAAGAAGTCTGACACTAGATAAGACCATTGGTCTTTAATAGCCAGGCAACCACTAGTCATGTATAGGAAGTTGAAAACCTTATTAAACATTTCTTGCTCAATATCATCCTCTATACAGTAAGGGCAATCAAAATACCTATATCATTAATTATCATGCTCGTTAAGTGAGATGAGTTTATGTGAACACATTTAGCAAGTATTTGTCATATAATAAGCAAAGCTTAATAGACACAGGACCTCCCCTGAAACTCCTATAATATAAATTTCTAAAGCTACAAACTATCTATAATAGAGATATCCCTTTCTCACCTATTATTAATTTAAATTGTACTTGTTCGGAAGGAAAAGTGAATTGGAATATGGTTAGAGGGATGATTTCTATTCTAAATTGTAGAATCTACTAACCCTTTTTCTAAGCACTAATAATCTGATATTCAAAAGCATTGCCTATACAGTCCTGAAAGAGAAGAATTCTAATTACTTATCGTTTTATGGAACTAAGAGAATATTTTGAAATATTTGTATTAAGATTTTCTGCTTCAGTAATAGAGAAATTCATGAGGCCTAAAAGGTAAAAACAGAGTGCTGGACCAGAAACCAAAAATTAAACTCCGATTCATACAATTCTACTGTGCTTGCTAGATAATAATAATACAATAAACACACCATTTTTATGATAGTTCCAGGAAATATTCTGATTACATTGCCTCAAATTAGCTCATTTAATCTAAACAATAACCTCTGAGGCAGATATTATTATTATTATTTCCAGTTAACAAATGAAAAAACGGAGCATTAAAATATTAAGTAACTTCTTCAAGGTCACACATCTAATGAGTGTCAGAGCTCCACAGATAGAGCACCGCTGGGAAAGTTATTTACCCCCATCTGGGTCTCTGTTGTCAACTGTGAATAAAGAAGTTGAAGATTACACAGAAGGATGGATTTTTAAGTCACCACTTACATGAGTCATATCTCTTACCCAGTGTCATTTTTTATTGATAAATCAATGGATAGTGGTGGTTGTGAAACATAGGCAATATGGAAACTTTTGCCATTACCAAACTAGCTGTCTGGGTCTTTCCTTGATGTATTAGATATCCTCTAGTCCAGATTTAATATATGAGGTCTCTAAGTAAGCCAAGGAGGGCCTCACATGTACAATGAAAGCTCTTTTAATCATGAAACATCTCTATTTTATACTCCTATAACTATACAATTCAAACTGACATTTTCCAGTGAATCAGGACTCATCAATTTACAGACTCCTGGTTTCTTTGCTGTGAACCACCCAAACAAACATCTACCCCCTGCTAAAAACATTCTACAAATAAGAGCTGTCCTTTATCTTCCCATCAATAAATAGCATCAGGAAGCATGTTTACAAGATGATTTGATCACATCATTTTCCCCCAGGAGTCCTAGGTTACTGGAACTGAGTACAAATCATCTTCTAAATCTTTTTTCCTCATGCTGAACTAGATTATTTCCAAAATATCTTTCAAGTCTATTATTGTGCTATTTCAAAATCAGCTGTGTTATGAAACATGCCCCTCTCACTTAAAATATTAAATTTATCATTAACATTCAAAATTATTTAGTAGGTTAAGAAAATAAGCATGGTAAAATCTTATTGCTGGAATTTAATCATTCAGTCTGGAATTTAAAATGTTAAATATTTTTGAACAGATCATGAGATTTTTTTGCCATAGAATTATTCAATATAACACTGTCAGCAGAAAAAATATAATAATTCAATAAGCAATTTTTAAACTTTGTAAGTGCTTTCTTTTTCTTCACTTGCCTGTTATTGAGCAAGCTGAGATTCAGTGATACCTGTCAAGAACTCATCATTCATCATATTAAAGTTATAACACATTATCTCTGAAAACCAAGGCCAAGATTTACCTACTCTTTTAAGCTGCGCTAAAGTTTTGAGAAAAACAATGATAATAAATATAAAATTGATGACAAGCATTAAAAAAATCTACCCAAATAAAATGGAAATATACCATGTAACATTGCATAAAATATGAAATAAGTAGAAATAAAGAAATAGTCAAAATAATATAAATAAAACTAGAAATGAGAAAATGAGAAAATATTAACATACAGAATGTCAAATACATCCTAGCATTGGTGTATATGGGTATATACACATCTTATTGATTACATATTCATACAGATACATTAATATGCAACCATATTAGAGGCATGTTTCCCCAATTATTATTTATTTTATAATATACAAGTTTTCTAATCAGATATGTGGATTTTCCTTTGTAATTTATTTTATTCATAGTTATAATTTCCCTTCTGATCTAGTTATTAGAAAAATACTGACGTATTGTGTTATAGTGTCAGAGGGTTTCCTTTTATACTTAAGTCATTAATTCATCTTGATAAAAATAAGATAATGGGAGTAAATTCAAGGGTAGTTAAAAGTAGAAAACTCATCTACAACTGTACATTTTCTGAAAAAATATAAATTTTCTAGTTGACTTATAAAGGACTGCAAAGTATACAATAGCCAAGGATTAAGGGAGCTACTTAAAATTTTCAGGGGCACCTTGGTGGCTCAGTCGGTTAAGTGTCTGACTTCAACTCAGGTCATGATCTCACAGTTCATGGGTTCAAGCCCCACATTGGGCTGTGTGCTGACAGCTCAGAGCCTGGAGCCTGCTTTAGATTCTGTGTCTCCCTCTGTCTCTGCCTCTCCCCTGCTCATGCTCATGCTCATACTCTGTCTCTCTCTCTCTCTTTCTCTCTCAAAAATAAACATTAAAAAATAATAATAATAATAAAATCTTCAAACAATAAATTCTAAAAATACTATAAAATTCATGGCCTGCAAAGAATGTAAGAACCTAGGCACTTGTGGGTGTGTAAACTGCTACAAACATTCAGAACAGGAAACTAGCAATAGAAATCAGGAGCCATAGAAATCTTCCTCATCAATAACTCTATTTCCAGGATGCAATGCTGCTAAATCATCTCAAGTTTAAATTATGACTTATGAATCAAAGCATTAATTCTGCCATTAATTAAAATAATGAGAAACTATTAGAAAATTAAATGTCTAACAGTGTGAAAATAGCCTAGTAAATTGTGAGATATGTATGTAAAGGAAAAAATTATATAAACTTCAAAATTTTACTGAAAATGTTAATTCCATGGATGTGCTCAAGATTGACTAAAAAATCTGATACAAAATTGTACATGCAGTATAATCCTTGTATATGAAAAGTATAAAGTTTCTAATTTATACTTCATACACACATACACACAGAAAAATGAACAGAAGAAAATGCATTCAAATGAAAACAGTGATCATCCTTGGGAGAAGAAATTCACGTATGATTTTTATGTACCTTTTTTCACTTTTCTATGTCATCCATGTTAACGTTTTTGTTATGAGTTGAGTCTTTGTTAAAACAACCAAATCCACATTATTTAATACATTTTTTGAGATTGTGAATTTTGTCTTTAATAAAATGAAACAGAATCCTTTAAGAGCAATTTATGAAAACGCTGAAGGATAATTAAGATCCAGGTTTCTGGATCTTAAAAGTGTGACTCTTGAGGGTTCTGCTTGTTTTTCCTAAAGAAACTAAGTTTCCCACAAAAACTCTGATGCCTGAGAGGCATCCTGTCATGATTTAGAATTTGCCATGCCAGGTTTACTCAGGCCAAAAATAGCTCATAGACAGAAATGCCAAAAATCCCTTGTGTTCTTTTTTTTTTTTGAGAGAGAGAGACACAGAGTGCGAGCAGGGGAGGGACAGACAGAGAAAGAGGGAGACATAGGCTGAAGCAGCCTTCAGGCTCTATGCTGTCAGCACAGAGCCCATTGCAGGGCTCAAACTCACAAACCATGAGATCATGACCTGAGCCAAAGTCAGATGTTTAACCAACTGAGCCACCCAGGCTCCCCAAAGCCCTGGTGCTCCTTGATTGTCCCATGTAGGATTTCCCCAACATTTAGCTATGATCTCCAAGGATCTCCAGTTTAATAACTCATAGTTCTGATAAGTATGCAAATTTGGATTCCATTTTTCTCAACTCTCAAAGAACATTCTCATATCTTTTTATATTTGTTCTATCATTAATATTACCATATGTAGATGTAAAATCTTTCAATTTGTAAGTTTAGTGCTATGTCTTTCTATTTCATTTGGGGAGGATATAATTCTTTTTTTTTTTTTATGTTTTTCATGTTTATTTATTTTTGAGAGAGAGAGAGAGAGACAGAGTGCAAGTGTGAGAGGGGCAGAGAGAGGGAGACACAGAATCTGAAACAGGCTCCAGGCTCTGAGCTGTCAGCACAGAGTCCAATGTGGGGCTCAAACCCATGAACTGTGAGATCATGACCTGAGTTGAAGTCAGACACTTAACCAACTGAGCCACCCAGGTGCCCCTGGGGGGATTTATGTTTTTGTAAAGTCTGTCTTTCTGGTGATGGTGAGAGAGAACATGATAGGCTACTGGGGAAAGGGAAGCCAGCCTGAGCTGAGCACAAAGTGCCCCGTTCCTCCTGCGTGTCACCAGATTGCAGGGAAATTCAATCTGGGTCTCACTATAGTGCAGATGCTTACTGCTTCTTCCTGGGGCAATAGAGAGTATTGTACAAAAATAATTTTGTTTAGAGACAAAGACTTGGTCCATGTCAGTATTACAAAGCAAGAGAGTTTACTTGCCATCCCCAACATCACCTACTTAATAGTCCAGATTCCCATACACTCCAGTGCCCCCCACATCCAAGCTTGAAACACCCTCGGAGCCACCGCCCTGAGTATTACTACAGTTCTCTCCTGGGTACATTTTGGATTCTCTTTTTCAAACTCATGCCAACTGCCTTTCTGCTTCAAAGGTGGTTTTTCCTAGTTCCTACAGCCTTCCAACTTGAAACTCTTTCTGATGGTCATCATAATCATGGATTTTGCTTATCCTTTTTTATAAATATTCTTTTTCTGTCATTTCTAAGGATTTGAGTTCTGAGAAAGGATGGTACATTAACTAAATAAAACTTAAACTCCTTCCAAAGTTATCTTAGATGTTTTTTATTCTACTTTTTTTTTTACTTTTTTTAATGTTTTATTTATTTCTAGGAGAGAGAGAGAGAGAGAGAGGCAGCGTGAGCAGGGGAGGGTCAGAGAGAGAGGGAGACACAGACTCTGAAACAGGCTCCAGGCTCTGAGCTGGCAGTCAGCACAGAGCCCGACGCGGGGCTCGAACCCATGAACCGCGAGATCATGACCTAAGCGAAAGTCGGACGCTTAACCGACTAAGCCACCCAGGCGCCCCTATTCTACTTTTTAAAACCCCTTAGTTAATTAGTATAACAGTATATTTTTTAAATCTTGGGGAAATTAGTGGGAAAATACATATCTTTATGAAAGTCACTATAACAATGAAAATAGTTCTTCAGGCTTCTTTTATATTTTTTATAATATTTGTTTTATAAAAGTCAGGCATACTTTTTCAAAAGTATTTTGCTTTTGATAATTAAACTAATTCTACATTTATTTAAAATGGTTTCCTAGGGGACCCTGGGTGGCTCAGTCAGTTAAGTATCTGACTTCAGCTCACAGCATGATCTCACAGTTCATGAATTCGAACCCCGAACTCTGACAGCTCAGAGCCTGGAGCCTGCTTCAGATACTGTGCCTCCCATTTGTGCTCTGTTTCTGTCTCTCCCAAAAATAAACATTAAAAAAATTTTAATGGTTTCCTAATAGCTAATTGATTCTCATGAAATTTTCATTTATCGAATTATATTATTTTTATTTGTTAAGTACTTTTTATTTGTTATATACATTTTTACTTTTCCTCTTTAACATCTCATATTATATTATCTAATGTTTCAAGGAAAATTTGTAAAATACAGGAGTCAGAATCATTATGCTGGTATTTTTTCTACCTAAATTACATGAGATTAATTCTGACATTATTATTATCAATTTCATCCTTGTACTTTAACCAAATCTTAATTTATAATTTTTTCTGCTCTATTATTGGAGGTCCCAAAATTACATAACAAGCTCTGTCCTTTAAATCTTTATTGTAGAATGTAATATTTATCACTATTACGAGATGTGATTTTTCTCTTAATGTTTTTTAACTAAATTTATCCTGCTTCTCATATTAATATTGGGGTCCATGCATTTTGTTTTTGTCTTTTGTTTGCATTTTCCTATTACACTTTTATCAGGTCTTTTATTTCTCATGTTTTTAGGAAGATGGAGAACCTATCCATTTTATATTGACATGATATTTACTTTTATATTATGCTTGGCAAATCTTAGAGTTTCCATTTTTCTTATGATTTTAACTTTTATATCTAGCTTAGTAAGTCTTATATGTCTTAATTCTATTGTATAGATTATGCACAGGTATGTAACTTATTTAATTTTGCTATATGGCCTACTTTCCTTCAGTGTTTCTATTATTTTCTCGTTTTCAAAGCATGGACTTTTGTTTTGATTTAAAATATTTTTTTATATACAAGTCTTTTAAAATCCTAGTAGAACTCGTCTTTGTTTCACTATCTATATCAAGACTGGAATAGTATATACTGACTTTCCTGGACGTGAGATGAAATCAACATATCCAAGACTTGCCATTGTTAAACCACCAGATTTTTGTGTGATTTAACAAAAATCTGGTGGTTTAACAAAAATCCTTTCATTAAAAGTAAAATAAAAATAAAAATAAGAATACTTGTTTATTCAAATGTAATTTTTTTAAGTTTCCAGGAGAGATTGGGGAGAATGGTACCTGTTACATCACACCAGGATATTTATGTAAATGCTCTACCTGAACTTTTTATCCCATAATTATATTCACTATGTCAGTTGTGACTTTTCTCCTTTTTCTCTCTCAAGTAAAATATCTTGCCTTGCTCTTTTGTCTTCTCTCAAGTCTTCCTCCTTCAATCTTCCTCCCTACTCTTCCCTCTCACTCCTTTCCTTTATATCTTCCTCTATTTAAATATGCTTCTATGCCCTCCCCAGTGACCATGGAGTTGCTGTTGGTCGGTCAGTTGAATTTAAAAGAAGCATTCCCTCTCATTTTCTGGAATATTCACTCATTATCACAGTTAGCAAATCAAATCATTTAAAGGGATTAACTCTCCTCTGAAGAATTAGTAGGTGCATATACAGTTGGCCTTTGAACAACACAGAGTTGAATTGCTCAGGTCTACTTACCCATGGATTTTTTTACAGTCCAGTGCTGTAAATCTATTTTCTTTTTCTTATGGCTTTCTTAATAATATTTTATTTTCTCTAGCTTGCTCTATTGTAAGAATACAGTTTATAACATACAAACTGTGTGTTGACTGTTTATGTCATTGATAAGGTTTCCAGTCAACAATAATCTATCAGTAATTAAGTTGTGAAGGAATCAAATTTTATGTGGGGGTTTTTTACTGTGTCAGAGTTGGTGTCCCTAATGCCCTCATTGTTCAAGGGTCAACTGTTCATGCTTATCATTATTCCCTACTACCTTCTTCTACTAGGAAAATAAGTAACAATCAAATACGAAGAAAGAAGCACTATCTACTTTGTGGCTTCTCTACCATCTTAAAGGTCATGGTCAAATCCTCTTCCCTATTCTCTGTCTCTATAGAATTAGGCTTAACTCAACTCTGAAGGTTTTAGGATGTTTTTGTCCACCTTAGCCTAATTGTCATCACGAAAACTTAGATTTGTAATGATCTTGGAAATATAAATATCATTCTTACATCTCAAAGGAAATCATGCTGGTGAGCCAGTAATCCCTATTGTCATTTTCCTTCTTCTGTTAGCATCTTGCCACATACTACCCCTGCCCATTCTCCTATTTCTTAGGGAAAAATAATATTGGATATTTGTCCAAATTTAATCTCTCCCTCTAGGGTCTCTGTATCACACTACGTGGAAAAGGACTCCACATTTATATAAGGTCTTTTCCCCCCACATGGATATAGTCCACCATAAGATGTCTCTTGTCCCTCCTTGCTATACCTGAAAAAACAAAAAAACAAAAAAACAAAAAAACATGTTAGTCATTTCTTTCTCAATAAGCCCGGGTATAAACTTATCCATGTGATCATACTAGAAGCAAATTAAGATAAACAGTCCTAAACTGTGTTGAATAAGTACTGAGGAGCCATAGCTGGAATTGGAAATCCACCTACCATGACTTTCCTTCTTTCCAATGCATGTCTCCAAAAAAATCTTGCTTACTTTTCCCTAACCAGATTTGCCAAATTATGATCAGGTATAGAAACAACATAGGTAGTGCAATAGCTCTTACTTCCTCTCAGTAATTTCTGAATTCTTCCTCCAACTCCACCACAACCAAATAACACCATTCAGTTAACTATTTACTCTACTGTTAGAATAATCCTCCAACTAATAAGTCTGATGTTATTTCATTCTGCACAATAAGTATTATACAATAAAATTCAAACTCTTTAAGATCACACCCATGGTTCTCAGTCATCTGGGCTCCACCTACCTCCAGATTATAACTTTTACCATTCTTTCTCATTGCTCCTATATTGCATTCAAACCCGACTGCTTGCAAATCCATTAGAAGGCCTGGGTTTTCATGCTTTTTTTTTTTTAAATGCTTTTCTACTTGAAATGCTATCAATACTTGCAAAACTATTTATCAATCCTATAATTTAAAATCTCATCAATCTCGGAGCGCCTGGGTAGCTCAGTCGGTTAAGCGTCCGATTTTGGCACAAGGTTCGAGGCCCGCGATAGGCTCTGTGCTGACAGCTAGCTCAGAGCCTGGAGACTGCTTCAGATTCTGTGTCTCCCTCTCTCTCTGACCCTCCCCTGCTCATGCCGTCTCTCTCTCTCTCTCTCTCTCTCTCTGTCAGAATAAATATTTAAATAAAACATTAAAAATTTTTTAATTTAAAAAATTTTAATTTTAATATATGTGCTGCTGAAGTGAGCACAAAATTTTTAATTTTTAAAAATTTTTTTAAAAAATTTAAAAAAATAAAACCTTATCAATCTCAAGTCTCATGTTCATCACAGGCCTACATTACTCCTTACTTAGAGATAACCACTCCTGACTTTTTAATCCCACTATAAAACAATAATCGTTCTCCCTTTATATTGTAGTTACAGGTATGTGGTTAACTGTTACAATGCAGTCCAATGAATATACCTTACTAAAGGTATATTCAAACTCTTCATGTCTTATGTTATATTGATGTTCTCCTACAAAGTCACTGGACTTGGAAACATTACTGTTTGTAAAATGGGACTTTAGCAGATATGATACAGGCAGATATTTGATAAGTGTTTGAACACTGGCCTTTATTTTCTTAGAAACCCTCCTCTTAGATTACAAGAAGTTATTATACTAAAAGAACTTCTAGACTATCCTTTTTAAAGAGGGCTCATGTAGAGAAACACTGAAAGATTGTATACCGGATGTAGAAAGGGACCACTTAAAGAAAACTGAAGTGCTCTAACTCATGGTCATCACCAAGACCCAAACACATGAGAGAGATCCTTTTCAACCTTTTAGCCCAGCCCATTCACCAGTTTCCTACCACATAGGGCAAAAGAATGACCTGCTCAACACAAAATCATGCAAAATAAGTCATTGTTTTAAGTCACTAAGATTTCAGGTGGATTGTTATGCATTTCATGGATAACTGAAACAGTTATGTTTTTCTTTTCCACTGGATTGAAAATGCTTTAAATGGATTCAATGTGGTTTTACTTTGTTGAACAATACTTAGCAGAGTTCTTTATAAACTGTTTATATTAAATGGTCTCCTGTTACACTCATAAATCTAGAAGGTTAGAATGACAGAATTTTAATACCTATTTTAAAATAATAAGAATATCAGTTAACATTTGTAATTTAATATGGTTCAAAAATGGATGAAAAGTAGACCAACTCTAAAACTAATAAACAATTATAGTAAGGTTGCATAATACAAGATTAGTACATTAAAGCAAATTGCTTTCCTATACACTAGCAATGAACCATTCGAATTTGAAATTAAAAAAACAACAAAGAAGACTTTTCAAAAAAGAGATGTTCCACATCCATGGAGAGGAAGACTCAATACTGTTAAGATGTCAGTTCTCCTCAACTTGATCTACAAGTGCAACAAAATCCCAGTAAGTAGTTTCATGAATATCAACAAACTGATTTTAAGTTTATATGGAAAGGCAAAGGACCCAGAATAGCCAATGTAATATTTAAGAACAACAAAGTCTGGGAATTCACACTATCTGATTTCAAGATTTACTCTAAGGCTACAGACTCTTACATGCGTTTGTGTGGATTGATAACTCACTTCTTTTTATCACTGAATAATATTACCTTGTATAGATATACCACATTAATCAATTCACATATCAAAGGATATTTTATTTAATTCCAGATTTTGGCAGTTATAAATAAAGCTGGTTTTTGCAGGTTTTTGTGTGGGCATAAGTTTTCAACTCATGAAAGGAGCACAGAATAACGTTTGATCGAATAGCTGTGCATCCTGTGGCCCAGTAGTCAAGCTAATACATAACACTGCTATATTATGAACTTTTTTACTTATATAATAAAAAAGGAAAAGGTATACAAAAATATTTTTCAAATGGACTTCCAATATCTCACCTCTATAAAAGCCAGTTGCAAAATAAGAGCTCCTGATATTATTGAGTGTTTCTGTGAGAGTGTTTTTAGACAAAATTAACATTTGAATCAGTTGACCAAGTAAAGCAGATTGTCCTCCCTACAGTGGGTGGGACTTGTCCAATCAGTTGAAGGCCTAAATAGAGCAAACAAGATGACTCTCTTTCCCAAGTAAGACAGAATTCTTCCTGCCTGAATGCTTTCAAACTGGGACATTTGCTTTCTTTTTGCCTTCAAACATGAATTGAAACATTGGCTCTTCTTGGGTCTCAGTACTTCAGGCTCCAACTAGAATTAAACCATTAGCTCTGCTATGTCCCCAGCTTGCCAACAACTCTCACTGCATATAATAGAACTTGCTCTCTTTCATAATTATGTGAGCCAGTTCCTTATAATGAATCTCTTTACACACACACACACACACACACACACACACACACACATTCTATTGGCTGTTTCTCTGGAGAACCCAATATATATAGCGAAGTACAAATTAAATCTTGTTGACCAGATGACAAAATTACTTCCTAGTTTTTGTAATGTCAACATGCACTCAGGTCCCTCTTTTACTCATTAGGACTGATTTTTGTCTATTCTTTTCCCAAGAAACCTGACTTCCTTTTCACATATACTTCAATAATAAGATCACCCTTATAATTATTTGTGTAACGTTAGTGAATCTATTTTCTATAGCACAAGGGACCTACAGCTACATCTTTGTCACTGACCTAAATATTATAAAATTATCCACAAATTATCTACATTTTTATAGTGTTAACTATAGTTATTTCTATAAAAATTTTTCTTTAAAACATTCTAGATTTATTGTCTTTTAAGTAGTTTTCAGAATTATACTATCTTTGATTTTCATGAGAATTCAAAATAGATGTCAGGTATGTCTTGCTTGTTTCTTTTCTATAGGGATCTTTTCCAAATTATCTCTTTATCCTATCCTTATTTCCTTTATTCTATGGACTCCTTTGAAAAATCTATTGGGTTTTTTTCTTTCTTTCTTTCTTTCTCATGAATATCTAGTGGAAATTCTGGCTTGCTTTTTTTTAAACCTGAAAAACAATGCCTGGGGTTTGGGATCCCCTACAATTAACAATAACCTTCTTTTTAATGACCTAATCCTGAATTTCCTGTTCAGTTTTTCACTAGTTAAGGATAAATGGGAGATTTCTGAAAGTATATTTTCTAAAATACTTTTGCTGAAATTATTGAGTCAGGATGAAATTTCTGTGTGCTTTTCTGTCTAGCAAGGCTTCTGGTTTAGACAGCTCTGGTATATGCTTTACTACTTACTTTAAGCTTTTTCCCTTACTGTTTACACTCTGAGTTGGTAAAATGAATTTACTATTCATGATGGTTTGCTATTAGCTTAAGAAATGTGGAAAAATAATGTGCAGATTGTTCTTAAAAAACAGAAGTACTATAGATTGACATTTACTTACTTACCTTAGATTCCAAGAAGCTCAATAATAAGTAAATTGCTCAACTACATTATTATTATTTTTAAAAAAACTAACTTTGTCAAATGATTTTCCTGCAACTATTGAGAAGATCAAATCATTCTTATCCTTTCTTTTATTAATGTGGTATATCACATTGATTAATTTATGAATATTGAACCAACCCTGCATCCCAAGAATAAATCCCACTTGATCATGGTGAGTAATTATTTTAATGTACTGTTGAATTCAATTTACTAGTATCTTCTTGAGAATTTCTGCATCCAGATTCATTAGGAATATTGGCCTGTAATTCTCTTTTTTAGTGGGGTTTTTGTCTGGTTTTGGAATCACGGTAATGCTGGCTTCAAAGAATGAGTTTGGAAGCTGTCCTTCCAATTTTTTTGGAACATTTTGAGAAGAATAGGTATTAACTCTTCTTTAAATGACTGGTAGAATGAAACTTCGCCATTTCCAACAATATGGATGATACTAGAGTGTATTATACCAAGTGAAATAAGTGAGTCAGAGAAAGACAAATATCATGTGATTTCCTTCATATGTGGTATTTAAGAAAGAAAGCAGATAAAAATAAGGAAAAGGAATGAAAAGATAAAAACAGAGAAGGAGGTAAACCTTAAGGGACTCTTAAATACAGAGAACAAACTGAGGTTTGTTGGAGGGGTGATGAGTGGGTGGGTGGGCTAAATTGGTGAGGGGCATTAAGAAGTGCATTTGTTGGGATGAGCACTCGGTGTTATTGTGAGTGATGAATCACTGGGTTCTGCTTCTGAAACCAATACTACACTGTATGTTAACTTACTTGAATTTAAATAAAATTTTTAAATAGTGAAACTAAAAAGTAAAAAAGCAAAAAGTAACTTATCTTTAGCTCCTTTCTAATTGTATTTCTGGGCCATTATATCCTAATTAGAATTTGATACATACATATGAACATTATCAGCCTCCATAACTTTTGTTCAATTTGGTGGTATGTTTAGTTAATAAAATAGAAGTATTTATCAAGAAAACATGAGTATAGTCTTTACAAGTAAATATGAAATGAAACTCACATTGAGGTCATTCTTCCTTACAAGCAACAAGAAAATAAGAAACATACTGTAAAATAGTGCCTACCATGATGCCAAGAATTTCTGAAACATGATACTGGTACAAACAATAAGCAAAGCCTTCCAAACAGCCTCAGCCCCCAAAACACACATCATCATATAAACTTTGATCGAGAACTTCACATCTAAGAGCATTTTAAGTATGATAAAAGAGGACTTCCCTCCATCCTTCATAAATTCAGTTTGCTTTTTATAGAATAAGTATACTTGGAATTATTTTTAAAAGTGATAATATTATACAAATGCCTTATCATATCATGGTAGGCCTTTATGCCTACCAGAGAAATAAAAGTCTGTCTCTTACTTTAACTAACATGAGGCTGTTAGGCCAGCCAACTCTACATGTAGATACAGGAAATTCAAATTTTGCCTCTGATGGGGTTAGCTGACCTCACTACATTACTTTTTCTCAGATAGTAATATAACAACACATTTAAAAAATATAAAGATTATTTTTAAAGTCATTTTCTTTGTCACATTTTTAGAATTCAAAGTCATGGAAATATTCTTGACTTCTTATTCCCACATCTCTTTTCACTTCTAGAGATAGAAGTTATCATAGTGAAATATTCTTTGACAGCTAAAACTCATGCTTAATATTCTATTTCCTGTGAAGAGGGACTGGATTATATAAATGTGACACGTGTCAAATGGCAATCTCAAACATTAAAAGTATCATCTTACCTGGAGGCCACCACTCTGAATTTAAAGAAGAAATTTTTAAATTATTTAATAATATTAAACATACTTTGAATGCCAGTCATTCTAAATTTTATACCGAAGCCCATTATTTTGAATGTTTAGTATCAACTATAAATACATGAATCCTGTGGCTTCAGCATGGGGCCAGATTTCAACTCATATTTTGTCTTTTTGGGGTTTGGGCGTTCACAGCATATTGCTTTCAACAGAATTAGAACTCCAAGTCTGTGCTCGACACAGTGCCAAATCTGCAAACAAACTATTCCAACACATAAAATGCACTAATGACCCTGGCAGTGATGATTTTGACACAGCCCAAATGAAGACAGCTAGAGCTGGGTGCCCTTTTAAAGCAGTCAAAACTGTTCCACATCAAGAGAAAAAAACCACCACAACAGAAATTGTCACAATGCAAATGTTTAGTCAACTTAAGTATACTCTATTATAACCAAACATACAAATAACTGATCTCAGGTGACTGATGTTTTGTGTGTAGACGAGGGTAGGCAGTTCCTGAGAAACACAATGAATTGACAGTGATAACTTCCTGCAGAACATCAAAATACGTGAGATAAAGGAAATAAATAACTTTCAACCAGTTTCCTTAGCAACTAACCAATTGACATAAAAAAGAAAAGGATTTGTTCTGTCTGCTTTGAACTATAAGTTTGCTACGTAATTTGCTTATTATAGACTTTATAGAGGGCTATCTGATACAGAGGCTTTTTTTTCATTACCTCAATGTCCAAAAGTCCTGGGATTTTATCAACTTACATGTAAAAACAATATTTTCTAACAGCTATTTCGACCAGGACTATAAGAAACATAAACAAAACCAGAGAATTTCACTGGAGTTTTACTATTATCTTGAAATACCTGATTTACCTTTATTGTTTGGAATTGCATGAATATGACAAATGTCATGGTGAAAATGTCTAGATTCATGTTTCTCTGAGAAATATGATGGGAAGATAATTTTGCAATAATGGTAAAAACAGAGGATCTTGGCCACACCGTGATGAGCTGGAATCTGTAAGTGCCAAGTGAGAAGTGTCTCCATGCTACGTGGGAATGAACAATGGACACTCAGAAGGATATTCAACCCCCAAAGCAACAGCCAATGACACATATCTGTGGGAAATGTCACATGGAAATTGACATAAAATCCTAAGATCCAGTTAGATGCAGAGAATGTGCATACAGAATAATGTACCCCCCAAAAAAGAATTTAAAAATTGGTGGCTTTTGATACTTGACAAAACATGGGATTCAGAGAAATACCTTCATTTGGGTTTGGATTTGCTGTTCTGCTTTTCATTGTTGTGAAGTTTTTCATTAGCATACTTCTTTTTATGAATATGGCAAAATGTACATGATTTCATCTTCTTTTTTTTTTAATTTTTTTTTTAATGTTTTATTTCTAAGAGAGAGAGAGACAGCGTGAGCAGGGGAGGGTCAGAGAGAGAGGGAGTCACAGATTGAAACAGGCTCCAGGTTCTGAGCCGGCAGTCAGCACAGAGCCCGATGCGGGGCTCGAACTCATGAACTGCGAGATCATGACCTAAGTGAAAGTCGGACGCTTAACCGACTAAGCCACCCAGGCGCCCCTACATGATTTCATCTTTAAATCACAATGCATTTCGGTGTCTATTAATAGTTGATAAGAAAATTATTTTTTGTTCACTTACATGATTTACTTTAATTTTACGGTGTATGTAATCTGACACACAATGAAGGTTAAAAGTGGTTCCCCAAACCACACTTTTAATCAAAACCTAGAATTCTCAGGAGCCATTGTTAAAAATGAATGTTTCTAGAGCTCTCTAAGGGTCTGATTAAGTAAGTTGCTTGGAAACCACTGTTTGACATCACCAACTGTAAACCCTGTAGCATCACATTGTATAGAATATACTGACGCACTTACTGTCAGTGTGCATACATGATTTGGAGTTATATTTTTCATTTGTTACTTGGTACAGGCCTTTCTGTATCTGTATATAATGCTTGACTATCTTTTTAAATCTTGGGAGCAGAAAAAGAGTCTTTTGTTAAATTTTTATTTTAATTCCAGGTAATTAACTTAGTGTTATATTAGTTTCAGGTGTACATATAGTGATTCAATAATTTCATAGGAAAGAAACCTTAATGGTTGTTTTCTGTAAGGCAAAATCAATCCCAGGGAAATAAATGAAGCAGACTGATAAGGCAGGTGCAGTTTCCTAAGTGTAATCCTTTGTTTAAGGTAAAAAAAAAAAATTATTTTGGGATATAAAAATAAAAGGGATTAGTTTACCCTGAATTTTTGGATAAATGTTTAAAACTTTTGCCTTGATCTTAGAGATATGGAATTGATGGTCACCCCTATAGTCCATCTTTTCCAGGATTTCATCATTATGGAAGGACATAGTAACCTCCTTAACATTCATTTTAAAGATTAAATATATTCCAATTCTTAATATCTCTATTAATATCTATCTGACATTCAAAAATTTATCTATGTCAGTTTTTAAAAATACCTGTGTTTCTATAACCATCCTTGAATACAAAGCCTATAAACGTATTATGTCCTGTACAAAGTACTACCATGCTCAAATTTTCAGTGTTTCATTGGTTCAGGTTTTCCTTTAGCCATGCCTTTTGTAATTCTGTAAGTGTGCCATGTTCTTGACCTTTTTAGATAGAGGAATTCCCATAAATGGGATATCTCTATGACAGCCTTTAAATAAACCCTGCCTCTTTGGAAATTTTAGTTATTCTGTTCTTAACTGTTCTTAATTTGGTCACAGGTCCTTTGCATTCCAATACATTAACTAAATATTGTTATTTTGTTAACTAGACAGCAATGTAATGGAAGAAGTATTACCCTTAGAATGCAGGATCGCCATTTCAGGCAATCCCCTAGTTCTGTGTCTCCTTCATCTATCAAATCGGATTGATGTGATCTCTTGCCTACCCTAACAGTTTTAAGGGGGAAAATGGGAAAATAAATATAAATTGCCTTTAAAAGATTATTTGCAATGGTGCTCATAAATATACATACCAGTAAGTCTGAGCTTGAAGTTAACACATAACTTGCCGCCTATTAAACCGCTGACCAACAGCTATGGACTTGCTCTTCCTGAAAAGCATATCCATGTCTATGGGAAAAGCACTGGAAATTGGTTAAAATCTAGCCCTGCTCCTCAGAGATAGGCCAGTTCACTTCATTTCTTTTCATTTCAGCTTTATTATCAAAGTGTGGGAATTACGATGGAAATAGTTCTGTGAGACTCGGAAACCATATTCAGAGGCTAAACTTACGAAAAATTCAAAAATAGCAGGTGAAGTCAGAAATGACCAGTCTTAAGGAAAAACAAAAATCTTATCAGGTAAGAAAATGTAGCTAAGAAATGCAAAAATAAGTTGCCTTTTCACATATATAACACACACATCCTCATCCTCCTAGAGTAGGTTTCATGTAGGAAGTTAGTCAAGAGAGAATGGTCATTTGAGCAGAGGGCTCAAGGAGGAGAGGAAACCTGCCATAGAAAGACAAGGGGGAAGAGCATTCCTGAAATAGAGGAAATGGCCAGTGTTAAAGCAGTGAGTAGGAAGTAAGCTTGCTTCGAGGTGATGAAGGCCAGCTCACTTAGGGTCTTGTGACAGGAAGCCACTGGGACAGTAAGCAGGAGAGTGACATAGTTTAAGACTCAAAAGATTACTCAAGCTGTTCTGTGACAACGAACAATACAGAGACAGGTGACAGCAAGGAAGCCCAATTAGGAGCCACCTTTGATAATTCAGGCCAACAATAATGGTGGCTGGGCCAGGGTGGGAGCTTGGAGGAAGTATGAGGTAGCTGGTTGTAAGATACATTTTGAAGTTGAGCTAATACTACTTACTGATGGATTGGTTCATACTCAAATGTCAAGTAGACAATATGCACATTAGTGAAAGGCTTTGGGTCCAAATACCCACAGTGCCCCTTGTTAGCTGGCAGTGTAACTTGACCAGGGCTCATTTTCCTTATTTGTAAGATAAATATGAAATAATAGCACCTATCTCAAAGGATTGTTGTGAGATAAAATGAAATAATCCATAAAAGGTTTCAGCCTAATAAAGGTTAGCTATTATTATCCCTGTTATTCTAATTATTACTACTGTCCACAGATGATTGTATTAAGCCTTAAGATTGATCTCCCAGCTACTGGCCTTCCTGTCCTCCATAGTCTTCAGATTGCTCATTCTCAAACGTATATTTCCTGGCTCTGTTCTGCTGAGAATCTTCACTGGCTCCTTATTTAGATAAAATTAACTCTTGGGATTAGTATATTTGGTCCTTGATAACCTGACTCCTTTCTTACCTCTGTCACCTCTTCAACCCACCTCTCACTGCATCTTTTGGTCTTAAGGACATATTTATAGCTCCTTAAAGAGGTAACAGGCCTTACCTTTTACCATGCCTTTTCTCGTGCTTTTCTCTCTGCCTGAAATGACCTTTTCTGGTGTTCTTCTCTAAACTTTTCAGGACTTAACTTGAGTGTAGCCACCCGACTTCACAATGTGGTACAGAGCCCTCTCTTAAGAGGCCCAATAACATCTGATCTAGATTATAAAGTCTAAACAAGAAAAAGTGCTGTGATATCAAAGCTTGTCCAATGTGGGGCATATAATATATGCTCAGTAAATGTTCAGAGAGTTGTACTTTTAAAAAAAATCTTAAAACATAAACTGTGTTCTTCTTTTGACATTCTTTTGACAGAGGAAGGAAGACCTGATATAGCACCCATGATTGTTGGGATTCTCAGCCTTCATATAAAATAATGTTAATCCTATTCACACATCAGATATGACATATGCTTATGAATTCAGCTGGCATTAGCTGCATGAATTTTACTGGAGAATGAACATAATATTTTATTAATAATGCCATCTTGCTATACTGTTATACTCATTTTAAAGAATGAGTCAAATGAAGAACAAACCACTTTTTATGTAGTGTCTACAGGGAGATAGGAATATCTCCTACACATAAATTATATGGTGTACTTACATGAATCAAAATCATAAAGACAGAAAGTATAATGGTGGTTTCCAGGATGGAGAAGGGGGAGACTGGGTATAGTTTCAGCTTTATTTCAACCTCACAAGTGAAAAGAGTTAGAAGAATGGATGACAGTGATGGTGTGAATATATTTAACATCACTGAACTGTACATTTCAAAATGGTCAAGATTGTAAATTTTATGTTATGGGTACCTCGAGTCAACTTAAAAGAAGAAGAAGACAAAGAAGAAGAAACCCAAAGAACAGCATATGAGGAAGTAGTTAATCTGGTATTTAAAATATGGACAAAACTCCTAAATAAACATCAGCAAAGTGAACCATGCACTGTATTGAAAACCTAGTGTGTTGTGACCAAGAAAAGTTTTGTCCTAAAAATGCAAGAAGATTGCAATTTACTAAGAAAACTACTAAGGAGGGCACCTGGATGGCTCAGTCAGTTAAGCGTCCAACTGTTGGTCATAATCTCATGATTCATGAGATTGAGCCCCATGCCTGGCTCCACGCTGACAGAGCAGAGCCTACTTGAGATTCTCTCTCTCCCTCCCTGCTCCTCTTTGCTGGCACTCTGTTTCTTTCTAAATAGACAAACAAACAAAAGAAAAAGAAAACTAAGGAACAAGTATCAACAAATTAAAGGAAAGAAACCAATGTTCACCTCAATAGATATTGAAATTGCAATTGATAGAATGCAGCCTATCCTCCTTTAACAAAATCCTAATCAGCTAGAGATGCACAGAAACCTCTTTAAGTTGCTGCAACCATATCTGGCATAAGCCAATTGGGAGAGCAGCCATGGAGTCCCTGGGATTATCACTGTCAAGGTGTTTCTTACTCGGAGCTTGGTCATTGTGAACTAACATTGATCTTCTCTGTAGGTTCAGCTTAGTAATTGTTCTGTTTCTTAAAAAGAGGAAACAATGGCTGTAGAATATGCTTCAGGCAGGTAGTTCCTAGAATCAAACACAACCCATTTTAAAGCTCCGATAGGAATCACTTATAATTTCAAAGTCATTGCTTTGTCTGTGACATTGCTTAGTTACTTACTACAACTAATTTTGAAGTGGAAAAGCTATGTCCCTTAATCTTACCTATATTTTTCCTTCTTTCCCAATATTCCTTAAGTGCCCCCCTTACTTAGAAAAGCACGTGCGTTTTTCCTGTTCAGCGTACACTTTTCTCCATGCATTTACAAATGCAAAAGCATGGAAAGGGTGTGTGCTCAGAAAACAAGCCATGGTCTGTGAGCAAGGGAGGAACCAAACACTTGAGTTATACCACCACCTTCTGCAAAACAAAAGAAAGGTTTCCATTTGCCAACAAGGTAAGTTGCAAGAACCAGAGAAGACATAAAAGCTTAAGAATTCTGCCAAAGGAGAGCACAGAAAGAGTGGTGTAGGTGTGCTGATACAAAAGGAAAGCCTCAGTTAATAACAACACCATCAGACAGAATACCCTGTCCAAAGGTAACTAGCAAAGACTTAATTAAGTAGGTGTCTGCTACTTCAAATGTAAAAACAGCCATACAAAACTACAAGAAACATGAAAAATCATGGGGCGCCTGGGAGGCTCAGTCAGTTAAGTGTCCGACTTCGGCTCAGGTCATGATCTCATAGTTCGTGGATTCGAGCCCCGCATCGGGCTCTGTGCTGACAGCTCAGAGCCTGGAGCCTGTTTCAGATTCTGTACCTCCCTTTCTCTGACCCTCCCCTACTCACGCTGTATATGTCTCTCTCTCTCTCTCTCTCTCAGAATAAATAAAACATTTAAAAAAAAGAAAAGAAAAGAAAAACATTTAAAAAAAAGAAAAGAAAAGAAAAATCAAGGAAACATGTCATCACAAAAAGAAAATAATTTTCCAATAACTGAGTTTGTCTTTCCAGCTGTGCTGGTCATGCCTAGAAAATTCTTGTTTCTCTCCAGCAGCATTCAAGAGTACTGAGGCATGACCTCCATGTCTGAGGAGAGGAAGGAAAAAAACAAAAAAGGAAGCAAATAAGAATGTCTAAGGGCATTAAAGGGACACATCCCCCTGCTGATTACTTCAGGACAAGTCTGTACACAAGACCCCGGGAGTAACCCACTTAAGGATCACCCCACAAAGGACACCCCAACACTCTAAACCAAACCTTCCCCCAACTCAGGCTTGCTCCCAGGCGCTTCAGTGAGTAAGTCTGTTAACTAGAATGCTCTCAGAAAAACAGACAAGGGTCAGCAAGGGAAAAGCTACAGGAAACTGGTGCTTTAGTGCCACCCTCTGGAAAACAAAAAGAAGTTTCCAGCAGCCAGCCTGGTGAATTGTAAGAACAAGAGACTATATAGAGTTTACAATTCTGCCACAAGAGGGAGACAGGAGTGGAGCAGATCTACCCAAACAAATCCTAAGCTCCAGATAAAACTCTGCCACATTTGAGTAAGACTAATCAAGGAAGTATGCCACCACCAAAAGGAAAATGATAATTCGCAACAACTGATTTCAAATCCATGGAATATTGTGATCTATCATCTAGATGATAAAGAATTCAAAATAGCTGTTTTGAGAAAACACTAATTCAGAAAGAACTCTACACCCTTATGTTCATAGCAGCATTATTTACAATAGGCCTAGACATGGGAACAACCCAGGTGTCCATCAACAAAAGACTGGATATAGAAGTCCTGATACAAATAGATACAAGAGAATATTCTTTAACCATTATAAACACACACACACACACAAGGAAATCCTGCCATTTGTTACAACATGAACTTTGAGAGCATTATGCTAAGTGAAATAGAGAGACAGAGAAAGGCCAATACTGTATGATCTCACTTATATGTGGAATCTAAAACAAACAAGCAAAGAATAAACACACCAAACTCAGAAAAAGATGTGATCTGTGACTACCAGAAGCAGGGGGCTAGGGAGACAGGGAAAGGAGGAAGCTTGTCAAAAGATACAAACTTCCAGTTACAAGATAAATAAGTACTAAGGATGTGATGGACATGACTACAGTTAACACTGCTCTATGGTACACAGGAAAGTTAAGAGAGAAAATCCTAAGTTCTCATCAAAAGGGAAAAAAAGCTTTTTTCTTTCTTTAATATCTCCTTTTATTGTATCTATATGAGATGATGGATACTAACTAAACCTACTGCAATCATTTCACAATGCATGTGAGTAAAACCATTACATTGTATGCCTTAAGCTTTTATAATGATGTATGTAAATTCTAGTTCAATAAAAATGGAAAAAATCAAGCAAAATGTTTTGGAAAAACATACTCAATGAGCTATAAGAAAACTCAGCTCAATGATATAAGGGAAAAAATACATGACCAAAATGAGCTCATTACCAAAGATATAGAAACTGTAAAAAGAACCCAACAAATTCCAGAGCTAAAGAATTCGGTGAATGAGGACAAGGTTCAAGAAAATCCTGAGCTCATCTCCTCTCACAGGCCCAACAAACCCACAACTACATAGGGAACAATTCCCTCTGAAGGGGACTAAGAAACTGAATCACTAGAGCCTCCCCAACAAAGGACAGCAAGCACCTAGAGAAGTGAGGCTCCTTAAGCTTCAGATCCTACATAGGAGAGAAAAAATACCCAACACACATGGATTTGAAAAACAACAGGGACTATGTCCAGGAAAAGTACAGAACTGAAAGAAAAGGAAACCCCACTCTTAAAGGACTCAGGCGCGGACTCCCTCAACCTAGAAACCGGCATTAAAACACCATATTGAAAAGCCCATAGACCATAGGTGATGGAGACCCACTGACTAATCTTGGAGCACCTGCTGCAGTGGGAGGAAGTGACCGGGGCTCCCTTGGGGACTGAGACACTGGTAGCAGCCATTTTTGCTGTATTTTTCTGCTGTGCTGATCAGTCTAGTTCCTTTAGACTAGTAGACTTTATACTAACTCAGGTGGTCTGCCCCATTGAAAGCTGTGCACAGCCACACACCTTGGCTAGAACTTTTGTTGACAAGACAAGTTCACACCCAGCACATCCACAGCAGGCAGAACCAGGCTTCATAACTATCCAGGCTGGGGGCCACCCCCATACTCCAGCACAGGCCTCAGAAGTCATGGACAGGGATGCAGCCAGCCAGGCAGGGGGCTAGTCCCACAACTCAGTGCACCCTCAACCGTCCCAGACCCGCCACAACAGCAGAGCTTCTTAAGAAATACGGAAGGGACTTCTTTAAGTGGAAACAAAAAGGCCGCTACTAGAATTAAGAAAATATATGAGAGAAAAAAAAATCTCCCCGGCATATAAGAAAATTAGTGTGAAGGTTGAAAAACAAAAATAGTAAAATCAACATAACTGCAATATTTAGTTAAGGGATACACAAAATAAAAAAAGACTTAAAATTTTTCAAAAACATAAAAGATGGAGGTATAAAATTGTAGAGCTTTTAGGATGCATTCAAACTTAAATGACCACCAATTTAAAATAGACTGTTATATACATAGATTGTTATACATGAGCTTCTTGTTAACGACAAACAAAACAAAACTATGATAGATACACAAAAAATAAAGAGAATAGAAGCCAAATATCACACTAAAGAAACATATCAGATCATAAGGGAATAAATAAGAGAAGAACAGAGAACTACAAAAACAATCAACAAAATGGCATACTTACTTGTCAGTAATTACCTTAGATGTAAATGAACTTCAATATAAATGTTTCAATAAAACGCTTCAATTAAAAAAATAGGATGACTGAACGGATTTTAAAAAGACCCATTTAAGGGCTCCTCAGTTAAGTGTCCAACATTGGCTCAGGTCATGATCTCACAGTTCGTGAGTTAGAGCCTCACATCGGGCTCTGTGCTGACAGCTCAGAACCTAGAGCCTGCTTTGGATTCTATGTCTCCTTCTATCTCTGTTCCTCCCCCATTCATGCTTTCTCTCTCTCTGTCTTTCAAAAATAAATAAATGTTAAAAAAAATTTTAAACTCATTTATATGCTGCCTACAAGGGACTCACTTCAACATGAACAGACACTTCTCCAAAGAGGTCATCCAGATGGCCAACAGACACATGAAACGATGCTCAGCATCCCTCCTCATCAGGGAAATACAAATCAAAACCACACTGAGATACCACCTCACGCCAGTCAGAGTGGCTAAAATGAGCCAATCAGAGAACTCTAGATGCTGGTGAGGATGTGGAGAAACGGGCACCCTCCTACACTGTTGGTGGGAATGTAAACTGGTACAGCCCCTCTGGAAAACAGTGTGGAGGTTCCTCAGGAAACTAACAATAGAACTCCCTTATGACCCAGCAATAGCACTGCTAGGAATTTACCCAAGGGATACAGAAATGCTGAGCCATAGGAGCACATGTACCCCAATGTTCACAGCAGCACTCTCCACAATAGCTAAAACATGGAAAGAGCCTAAGTGTCCATCAACAGATGAATGGATCAAGAAGATGTGGTTTATCTATACCATGGAATACTACATGGCAATGAGAAACAATGAAATCTGGCCATGTGTAGCAACATGGATGGACCTTGAGGGTGTTATGCTGAGCGAAATAAGTCAGGCAGAGAAGGACAAATACCATATGTTTGCACGTATAGGAGGATTAGGAGGAACTTGACGGAGGAACAAGGGGGAGAAGAAGGGCGGAAATGGTGGGGGAAAGGGAGAGAGGCAAACCATGAGAGACTCTTGAATGCTGACAAAAACTGAGGACTGATGGATGTGGGGGGGAGGGGGGATGGGCATGGAGGAGGGCACTTTGGGGATGAGCACTGAGTGTTATGTAGAAACTAATTTGACAATAAACTATTTGTAAAAAATAAAAATAAAAAAAAAACAAAAAAACAAGGGACTCACTTCAAACCTAAAGACAAACACACTGAAAGTTAAAGGATAGAAAACAATATTTCATGCAGATGGTAATGAAAAGAAAGCTGGAATAGCCATACTTATAGTATCAAAATAATTTTTTCTTACTTATTCGGGAAAAGGAGGAATAACATATCTCTTTTTTAAGTTTTCATTTAAATTCCAGTCGGTTAACATACAGCGTAATATTAGTTTCAGGTGTTAAATATGATGATTCAACACTTCCACACAACACCCAGTGCTCATCACAAGTGCACTCCTTAATCCTCGTCACTTATTTGACCTATTCCCCCAACCCACCCTTCCTCTGGTAACCATCAGTTTATTCTCTGCACTTAAGAGTCTAATTTTTCATTTGCCTTTCACCCCTTTTATTTCCCTTTGGTCATTTGTTTTGTTTCTTAAATTCTACATACGAGTGAAATCATATGGCATTTGTCTTTCTCTGACTGACTTATTTCACTTAGCATAAGTGACTAGCTCCATCCATGTCTTTGCAAATGGCAAGATTTCATTCTCTTTTATGGCTGAGTAATATTCCATTACATATATTCCACTTTTTCTTTATCCATTCACCTGTTCATGGGCATTTGAGTTGTTTCCATAATTTGGCTGCTGTAGATAATGTTGCTATGAACATCGGGCAAAATAGACTTTAAAACAAAGTCTGTAACAAGACAAAGAAATCAGTATAGAATGATGAAGGAATCAATCCAACAAGAAGATATAACACTTTTATAAATATTTACATACACAGCATAGAAGCACCTAAACATACAAAACAAATATTAAAAAATACAAAAGGAGAAATTAACAGTAAAACAATAGTAGTAGGAGACTTTAACACCCCACTTACATCAATGGATAGATCACCCAGACAAAAAAATTAATAAATAAATATTGGCTTTAAATGATACATTAGACCAGATGGACATAATAAATATATATAGAGAGAGAAAGAGAACATTCAACCCCAAATCGTCAAAATACACATTCTTCTCCAGTGCACATGGGACATTCTCCAGGATAGATCATATATTGAGGTCACAAAACAAGTCTCAATAAAGTTAAAATGACTGAAAACATATCAAGCATCTTTTCCAACCACAATGATATAAAACTATAAATCAATTATAAGAAAACTAGAAAAGCAAACAAACAAACGTGGAAATGAAACAACACGCCACTAAACAATGGGTCAATGAAAAGTTCAAAGAGAAAGTCAAAAACTACTTAGAGACAAATGAAAATGAAAACAAAATATTCCAAAAATCTGTGGGATGCAGCAAAGCAGTTCTAAGAGGGAAGTTGGTAGTGATACAGATTCACCTCTGGAAACAAGAAAAATCTCATATGTAAACAGTCTAAACATATCTATAAGAAGAAAAAAGCCCAAAATTAATAGAAGGATGGAAATAATAAAATGGAGAGCAGAAATAGAGACTAAAAAGGAAAAAAAGAAAAGAAAAAGAAAACTTTCTTCAAAAAGATAAACGAAATACTAAACCTTTAGCAAGACTCGTCAAGAAAATGAGAGAGGGGCACCGGAGTGGCTCAGTCGGTTAAGCGTCCGACTTCGGCTCAGGTCATGATCTCACGGTTCATGGATTCAAGCCCCACATTGGGCTCTGTGCTGACAGCTAGCTCAGATCCTGGAGCTGCTTCTGATTCTGTGTCTCCCTTTCTCTGACCCTCCCCTGCTCATGCTGTCTCTCTCTCTCAGAAATAGATTTAAAAAAACATTTAAAAAATTTTAAGAAAATGAGAGAGAGGGCCCAAATAAATAAAATCAGAAATGAAAGAGGAAAGGTACAACTGATACCACAAAAACAAAGGATCATAAAAGACTACTGCAAACAATTATACACCAATAAATTAGACAACCTAGAAGAAATGGATGAATCCCCAGACACATACAATCTTCCAAGGCTGAATCAAAAAGACATAGAAAATCTGAACAGACTGATTGCTAGTAATGAAAAGGAATCAGTAATCAAAAAGTAACAAAAATCTAAGCTCAGACAGCTTCATGGTTGCATTTTACCAAACACTTAAAGAACAGTTAATACCTATTTTTATCAAACTATTCCAAAAGAATGAACTGGAAGGAACACTTCCAAGCTCATTCAATGAGGCCAGCATTACACTGATACCTAAGCCAAAATAAAAAGCATCCAAATTGGAAAGGAAGAAGTAAAATGTTAACTATTTGCAAGTGACATCACACTATATCTATAAAACTTTAAGGCCTCCACCAAGAAAACAATTAGAATTGATAAATGAATTCAATAAATGTGCAAGATACAAAATCAATGTTCAGAAATCTGTTGCATTTCTATACACCAATAATGAACTATCAGAATGACAAATTAAGAAAATGACACCATTTGCTATTATATCAAAAAGAATAAAATGCCAAGGAATAAATTTAATCAAGGAGGTAAAACACACATACTCTGAAAACTATGATGAAGGAATTTTAAGACAATACAAGTAAATAGAAAGATATACTACAACTGGCAGACAGTTTTGTCTGCAATCTCGTGACAGACCTTGAGCCAAAGTCACCCAGCTAAGCCACACCCAGATTCTTGATCCATAGAAACCATCAGGTAATAAATGTTTGTTGTTTTAAGCCACTACATTCGGGGGTATTTTGCTATCCAATAATATGTAACTAATACATTGTCCTTGTGACATTTCTATAAAGTGGTTATTCCATTTCATAAAATGTGTTGAGTAGTTATCTTATTCTATCATCTGAATTATTCTCATAAAATAGAAATTATCTGTTCCTTGAAAGTTGTGCATAAATTCTATCTTGAATGTGAAAAGACAGAAGTTTGACTGCTTACAACTTTATCTTATTGACCAACTTTATTGATTTATATTTCCATAAAAGTGTCCATTTCATTCAGATATTCAATATAGGGAGTTTGTAGTATTGTGTTATAATGTTTAAACTCCTCTCTACCTGTTATTTTAATGGAAAAGAAATAAAGCAAAATAGTAATGATTTTCCAAGTGGTAGAATAATGTATAATATTTATTATTATCTAAATAATTTAATGGGTTTTTAAATTTAAAAAATACTATTCAGGAATAAAAAAAAATGTAACATAGAGTATATAAGTATCTATGTTTATCTATTTGAATATATATTTACTTATATACAGAGAAAAAGTTATTAATAACTTAGCATGAGTATATTCAGTAGAAAAACAAGGGAAGATGTCAGAAACCTGTAAGGTAAGGAGTGAATGGAAAGAATTGGAAACAGAGCACATACTACTCTTTTCATAAGAGGAAGGGGGGAACTTTTGGATCTTACATAAAAAGTAACTAAAACAAAAGAAAAGTAATTTTATGTTTTTTTTTTAAAGTACAGGACTTGAAGATGTTTATAGACTAAAAGTAAGGAAATATTTAATTAAGAAAGATTTCAACAAGAAGGAAAAGAGATCATTGATGCAGCAAGGACTCCAAAGTTTTTGCCACTACTGAGTACAGGGAAGGAAGGTAGACAATTAACACTTGATTATAAATTATTCACTGAATATCTAGTACCTTTATGGGGAGCTGTATCCAATAAAACACAGTAATTCCTAGGTCTAATTTACTATCTCATGGTAAATTAACTCCTTTCACCTTCTGCTGTGACCATTCTTACTTGGATAGCTTGATAGCTATCTGATTTTCTTTGTGTTCTTTTAAGGAAAGGAATTTGACAAAGTGCCTTTTTTTTTCCCCTGAGGCCCTAAGCAATCTGGTGATAAGCTACCTTTCAACATTCACCTGGTGCCCACAAACACGCCCCCTGAATGCAGTGAACCTTACTCCTACCCTTCCTTTGATGTTTCTGACTGCCAGCCCATGGATCACATAATGTTCTTAGGCCTCCAGGGCAGCCTGCCAAGCCCTCCTCCTGGCTCCAGATCTACCTGCATGGGAAACAAATACTTATAGAAAATGTCAAAGCATCACTGAAAATTCTGCTCTCAGTGTTCCACAAGGAACACTTCATGAGTTCCTTGTGTTCATGAGTTCGATTGCTTTGCAACATAAACTATACTTCCAAAGCTTGTCCTCATAATCAAGAAGGCAAGAATTCAAAGACACATGAGAAAAATCAGTAACTTCAGAATTCATGATAAGAGATGCTAAATACTCCAGGTCAGACAGGTTTAGGTAAATGGTGCAATCATCAATAACCAGGACATATTCCAGTGCCCTAAGATTTTACTGTGAGTTTTTAGGGTACTGGGAGACACTTATTCCCAGATACCATTTTCCCAGTAACTTCAGGGGAGAAAAACATGAACCCAGACTTAGGGAAAGTCATCCTCCGATCTTTCAGCCCCTCAGTGGCCCTACTGAGGCTAAGGCTTTTGAGATTTACCTCTTTCAGGACCTGGATCCAGCAATAGCACTACAGCCTCCACCAATCCTATATCCTGAGTCAGCTCAAGATGTCATTTTCAAAATCTGCATAGTCAGGGAGGACCCTCTCAAATAATGTGATTATATGTTCCATTCAGTGAAACTCTGAAGTAGAAGCAGCACCTAGAAGAAGCCACAGCAGAAAGGAGTTGGAGTGATACCACCTAGGAGAATATGAAGATCAAATAAGATCCTGAATGTGAATGTACTTTGCAGTAACTAAAATTGATGTTTTCATGATGCCTTCTTTAAGCATTCCCTAGCTCCCAAACTACTCTGGTGTTCCCTTATGTTCATTTCCTTCCTGTCTATGAAGTAATTTGTGACACTTTGTCAGACATATTCTCATATTGCATTGCCATTGATTTTTCTATATTATTTGCTGTCCTAAGTGCATCAAAGCTGTGCTCTTCCTTTTTGATTCCTCTCACGTTACATATAATTGTGGTGTGTAAACAATTTGTATTCACTAAGACTTTGGGTATAAACATAAGTTGATTTAATTCAGTCGGGTGCACAGAGAGGCAATCAAACAGAAGCTTTTCTATTTCAATAGTGTGTGTATGCTTTCAAATGTAATTTCATTGTCTACATCTGCTAAGATAGACTTAAAAATATTAATAAACAGACATGCTGTTATACTAGTGTTTTGCTTCCTGTCGTTGGGAAAATAAATTGAATACTTTAACTCTGTAAGTGCCTTAACCTTTACAGTTCTGACAGGAAACTTAAGACAATGATTTTTCAGAGACTATCTCTTCTGCCTTCACCATAGCTGCTCCTTCTCTGTAAGTTCTGTGCATCCTACTATCTTTGTCTAAACCCTGTCAACATTTGACAAATGTACTTTGAATGACTGATAGTCATATCCATCGCATGCTGTCTCCTGATATGAAGGTTCATTGGAACACAGAAATGTTCCTGCTTCTGAAAGGTTCAATAATCACACAGCAACTCATCTCTTGAATACTAAACATACAAAGAAATTCTCTTCCTCCCAGCTACTGATTCTCTCTAACTGGCTTATTTAACAATGAGGGTCTTGCATTCCATCCTTGGAGTCCTTGCCTTGCTGTCCATAGTTCCTCCAGGTAAGACGGAAATCTTTCATTACAAAGACATGAAAATATAAATGAAAGAGAATACACAGTCGTCTAAGCGTTGAACAGGTGCAGATTGTACCTCACAATGTGAGAGAGGACTGCATTGGTCCTCACAGCAATGGAGAGTTGGATGGATGCTAAGGGCAAATTCATAAGGTGGTCTGCTTCAGTGATTTCACTTATTTATGAACTTCAACTTAAGGACTGTTGTTTGACCAATAACGATGAGAGTTATGTTCACAGAACACAAGAAATGTGGGGAATTAAAACAATGGAAAGTGAGTAGTTATTAGAATGGCCAAGGGTGACGAGGAGGTTGCCCCATCTGTGGGTCACAGAACTCTGATCGCAGATGTAGGTAAAGGCCTCAGTGGAAATTACTTTGTGTATGATGGGAATTAAGATTCCATATTAACATTTATCCAAATGACCACTTATACAGGGATATTTACTGAATAATCAATCTAACCTTCCCAAGTTAATTTTTAAATCCACCAACACTATATAATAAAAATATGTTAATCATTGGATTTATAACTAGAATTTATATTATTATCTATTGACTTACCTATCTTTTCTGAGGCACACACTACCTTAGAGCACCTTTAATAGCTAACAATTCAAGATTTCCCTCATTGTTCTTGTTTATTATGTATTTTTCATGAGATAAAATTCATTCTTCTAAGGTATACCATTTCAGTGGTTTTCTATATATTCATAAGGTTGTACAACCATCACCACTATCTAATTCTAGAACCTTTCATCACCCAAAAAAGGAACTCCATGTCATTAGCAGCCATTTCCTATCTTCCCCTTTCCTCAGACCCTGGCAGCTACTACTCTATTATCTGTCTGTATCAGTTTACCTGGTTTAATGAAATCATACAATATGTGACCCTTAGAGTCTTTTTCTTTCACCAAGCATGTTTTTCAGAGTTAATCCATGTTGTAATATGTATCAATGCTTAATTTCTTTCAAATGATGAGTGGAAGTCTAGTGCATGGATACACTACCTTTTATTCATCTATTCATCAGTTAATGGACATTTGGATTATGTCTGCTTTGGAGCTATTTTTGAATGATGCTGCTATGAACAATTATATCCAAATTTTTGTTTTGGATATATTTTCACATCTCTTGAGTATATAACTTAGATTAGAATTGCTGTGTTATACAATAACTATGTTTAACTTTCTGAGAAGTTATCAAACAATTTTCCACAACTGCATGCTTCATTTTATAATCCCATCAGCTATGCATAAGAAGACAATTTCTCCACACCTTCACCAACATTTGATATTGTCTGTCTTTTTTATTATGATTATCTTAGTTGCTGTAGCAATATCTCATTGTAGTTTTAATTTGCATTTAATTTGCAATTTAATGATGTTTATCATCTTCTCATGTTTTATTGGCCATTTATGTATCTTTTTTGTTAACACGTGTATTCAAATCCTGTACTTTTTTTAAAATTAGGTTGTCTTTTATTGTTGAGTTACCATTTCTTTATATATTTTGAACACTAAACGTTTATCACATAAAGGTTTATAAATATTCTCTCCCATTCTGTGGGTTTTTTTTTTTTTAATATTTTACTGGAAATGTTTGCTGTACCAGGGAGTATGTTTTCAGGTTCAATCTACAAACAACTCAAATTCAATTGGCTTAAACAATAAAGAAAATATATTATTGTACATAAGAAATCCGAAGGTAAGACAGTTCTGAAATTGGCTAATGCAGCGGATCATTCACACCATGATGTGTTGGAAGAGTGTCAGATTTATCCTTGACTAGCTTTTCTATGGTCTCAAAATAACTATCACTGTTCTAGAGATCATATCCAGATCCACCACATTACATGAGAGTAAAAGGAGAGCATTTCTTCATATACCAACAACGAACACGTTCTCAGAAGTTCCCCAGAAATGGGTTACATACCTACCCCCAAACTAATCGCTGGCAAATAAATAGAGAACACTATCATTAGCTTAAACTTAATACAGATTTATGTGTAAGATATCTAGAAAAATGGTAGACAACCAGACATTAGGACTCTGGCCTCAAGAACATATATTAAGATACCGGAAAATAAGCACATATACCTATACACTATTGTTTAGTTTTGTCACCTTGCTTGAAAATTGATATAAATGAAAACATATAATATGTACATTTTGCATCTGGCTTACTTTGCTCCATATGACATGTATGAAATTTGACTATGTTGCTGTGTATGGCATATTCCTATACAGTGTTCCATCAGAGTAATATGCCATAAATTATTCATCTTACCATTGATGAACATTTAGATTGTTTCAAGGATTTGACTGCTATAAACACTATTGCTGCTATTAATTTTTGCTAAATGATTCCTGTTGTATATGTGAACACATATTTATCAGGTAGATAGCTAGGAATTAATGTTTTGTCATAGAATGTGTATATCTTCAACTTTAGCAAAAAATGCCAAAGAGTTTCCAAGTAGTTGAGCGAATTTACACTATCCTCAGCAGTGAAGAACAGAACTCTTATTGGTCCACATTCTCAGTCAGTTTATACAATCAAGGTGTTAAATTATACTCATTCAAGATTATGCATGGTAGTAACAGAGTGTACTTTACATTTAAATTCCTATATTAGTAATAAGATGGAAGACAGTTTCATTTGTCTTTTGGCTATTTTAATATCAATTCCCAAAGTACCTTTCAAGTATTTTGTAAATTGTTCATTGAGTCTTTTGATTTTTTTCTCAGTGATCTGTAGAGTTTCACTATAAATTCTGGATGCAAATGCTTTATTGTGTGTGTTGCAAATATCTTCTGCTCTGTGATGTTATTTTTATAAAAAGAGATTTTCGATATTAACGTAAGTCCAATTCATCAGACTTCATTTTAACTTAAGCTTTTTGTGTTCCTTTTTCACCTAAAGGTCATAAAGATATTCTCTGAATAGTTTCTTCAAAATGTTTTTCTTTATCTTTCAAAAGTTTTATTATTTGCCTGTCAAAGTTAAATTGTAAATCTCCACCTAGTACTGATTTTCATGAAGTTGGGCTCAAATTTGTTCTTAAATTTGTTTTTACCACATATGTAGCAAATTGACCCAAAAACTTTTCTTGAAAAAATATTTTTCTCAATGACTTACGGTGCCCTTTTGTCATAAATCTAGGGCATATCCCAGGCTATCTACTCCATTCCATTGTTTCATTTGTCTTTCTTGGCATAAATAATATACTATTCTAATTAATGACAATATGTAATGCTTTCATATATGGTAGAGAAAGGTATCTACGTTTTTTTTTTCAAGGAGTGTCTTGAATAGTGTTGCCCCTTTGAATTTCCACATAAACTTAAGAAAAAACTATTGCTATTCACGTACACATGCTTACATATTCAGTGACAATTTTCATGAAGATTTCAGTGAATTTAGAGGTCAATTTAGGGAAGCCTGATATCTTTACAAAATTAAATCTTTCTGCAGCTCTGTAATATTTTGAAATCAGGAAGTGGAACACCTCCAGCTTTGTTTTTCTTTCCCAAAGTTGCTTTGGTTATCCAAAGTCTTTTATGGTTCTGTATGAGCAAAAATAAAGGACATAGAGAAAAAGAAAGAAAGAAAGAAAGAAAGAAAGAAAGAAAGAAAGAAAGAAAGAAAGAAAGAAAGAAACCAAAATCTGGTTCTTTGAAAATATAAACAAAATTAATAAGCCCATAACCAGATTCATCAAGGGGGGGAAAAAAAGACCCAAATCAATAAAATCAGAAACTAAGGAGGAGATTGAACAACTGACATTACAGGAATACAAAGGATTATAAGGGAATACTATGAAAAATTATATCCCAAGAAATTGAACAACCTAGAAGAAATTGATAAATTCCTAAAAACATATAATCTCTAATAAAGTAGCAGAAAGACAGATTTAAAAAGCAACGTTATTTACAATTCCACACACAAAAGAATACCTAGGAATATACTTAACCAAGGAGGTAAAATATCTGTACTCTGAAAATTATAAAACTTTGATGAAAGAAATTGGAGATGATATAAACAAATGGAAAGATAGTCCATGTTCATGGATTGGAAGAATTAATATTGTTAAAATTTCCATATTACCCAAAGCAATCCGCAGATCTGGTGCAATCCCTATCAAAATATCAACAGCATTTTTCACAGAAGTAGAAAAACTCATTCTAAAACTTCTACAAAACCATCAAAAATCTCAAAGAGCCAAAGAAAGAAAAATAAAGCTAGAGATAACACAGTACCAGATTTCAAGATATACAGCAAAGCTATAGGAATCAAAACAGTATGGTACTGGCACAAAAATAGACACATAGATCAAGAGAATATAATAGAGAGCTCAGAAATAAACCCACAATTACATTGTCAATTTATGACAAAAAAGGCATGGATACACAACAGAAAAAAGACAGTCTCTTAAATAAATGTTGCTGGGAAAACTGGACAACTACACACAAAAGAATGAAACTACCACTTTCTAACACCATACACAAAAATAAACTCAAAATAGATTAAGAACCTAAATGTGAGACCTGAAACCATAAAAATCCTGGAAGAGAACACAGGCAGTAATTTCTTTGACACAAGCCATAGCAACATATTTCTAAGTATGTCTCCTAAAGTAAGGGAAGCAAAAGTAAAAATAAACTATTGGGACTACATCAATATAAAAAGGTTTTGCACAGTGAGGAAAACCATCAACAAAATATAAAGGCAACTTACTGAGGACATCTGAGTGGCTCAGTCAGTTGAGCGTCTGACTTCAGCTCAAGTCATGATCTTGTTGTTCATGGGTTCAAGCCCCACATTGGGCTTGCTGCTGTCAGCACAGAGCCTGCTTTAGATCCTCTGTCCCCCACTCTGTGCCCCTCCTACACTTGTGCTCTCCCAAAAATAATTAAAGTTTTTTAAAAAGGCAACCTACTGTAAGAAGATATTTGCAAATGATGTATCTAATAAGGGGTTAATATGCAAAATATATAAAGAACTTACACAACTCAATGCCAAAAAGCACACAAATAATCTATTTAAAAATAGGCAAAAGACCTGAATAGACATTTTCAGAAATACAAATGGCCAACAGACAGATGAAAAAGATGTTCAACAGCATTAACCATCAAGGAAATGAAAATCAAAACCACAATGAGATATCACCTTATACCTGTTAGAATGCCTAAACTCAAAAAGATAAAAAATAACAAGTGTTGGCAAGAATATGGAAAAAAAGAAACCCTCATTATACTGTTGGTGGAAATGTAAATTGGTATAGTCACTTTGGAAAACAATATATTTTAATTTTATTTAAAAATAGAACTCTTATATGATCTAGTAATTCAACTACTGAGCATTTACCCCCAAAAATGAGAACACTAATTTGAAAAGACATATAAACCCCTATGTTTATTGCAACATTAGTTACAATAGCCAAAATATGGAAGCAACATAAGGGGCCCATGAACAGATGAATGGACAAAGAAGATATAAGATACATATAAATACACACACACACACACACACACACACACACACACACAATATGCACAGCCTTAAAAAACATGAGATCTTGACAGTTGCAACAACATGGATGGACCTAGAGATTATTATGCCAAGTGAAATAAGTCAGATTCAGAGAGACAAATATCATATGATTTCTTTCATATGTAGAATCTTAAAAAATAAAACAAATGAGTAAACAAAAAGTAGAATCAGTTCTATAAACATAGAGAACAAACTGATGGTTGCCAGAGAGAAGGGGAATGGGGTGGGGGTGGGGGATAGCAATGGACAAAATGGGTGAAAAAAAGTGGGAGATGCAGGTTTCCAATTATGGAAAGAATAAGTCGCAGTAATAAAAGTTACAACATAGGTAATACAGTCAAAGATATTGTAATAACATTGTATGGTGACAGATGGTAGCTACACTTGTGGCAAACAAAGCACAACATATAGAGATGTTGCATCTTTATTCTGTACACCTGGAACTGATGTAAACTATCCTTAAAACAATTTTTAAAAAAAGAAAACAGAAATACTTCAAGTAAACAAACTCACTTTATATCCAAAGAACTAAAAAGAAAAATGAACTAAGGCCAAAGTCAGCTTAAGGAAGGAAATAAAAAAGACTAAAGTGAAAACAAATAAAATAGAGACCACACAAAAAAAGAACATATCAATGAAATGAGGAGCTGTTTCTCTGAAATATAAAACTAGCCAACCGGATCCAACAATACATTAAAATAATTATTCACCATGATCAAGTGGGATTTACACCTGGGATGCAGGGCTGGTTTAATATCCTCTAAAACAATCAACGTGAGGGGTGTCTAGGTAGCTCAGTCGGTTGAGAGTTCAACTTTGGCTGAGGTCATGATCTCATGGTTTGTGGATTCGAGCCCCGCATTGGGCTCTGTGCTGACACCTCAGAGCCTGGAGCCTGTCTTTGAATTCTGTGTCTCCCCCTCTCTCTCTCTCTGACCCTCCCCTGCTCACACTGTCTCTCAGTCTCTCAAAAATAAATAAAACATCAAAAAAAAATCAGTGTGATACATCATATCAATAAAAGATAGGACAAGAACCACATGATCCTCTCAATAGATGCAAAGAAAGCATTTGACAAAATAAGGCATCGTTTCTTGATTTAAAAAAAAACCCTCAAGAAAGTAGGCATAGAGGGATCATACCTCAGGATCATAAAATCCATATATTAAAGACTCACTGCTAATATCACCCTCAATGGGGAAAAACTGATAGCTTTCCCCCTAAGGTCAGGAACAAGATAAGAATGACCACTCTCGCCACTGTTATTCAATATAGTATTGGAAGTCTTAGCGTTAACAATCAGAAAACACAAAGGAATAAAAGGCATCCAAATCAGCCAGGAGGAAGTCAAACTTTCACTCTTCACAGATGACATGGTACGACATGGAAAACCCAAAAGATTCCACCAAAAAACTGCTAGAACTGATCCATAAATTCAGCAAAGTTGCAAGATATAAAATCAATGCACAGAAATAAGTTGCATGCCTATACACCAATAATGAAGTAGCAGAAAGAGAAATCAAGAAATCAATCCCATTTACAATTGCACCAAAAACCATAAAATACCTAGGAATAAACCTAACCAAAGAGATGAAAAATCTATACACTGAAAACTATAGAAAACTTTTGATAGAAATTGAAGAAGACATTTTAAAAAAGGAAAATATTCCATGCTCCTGGATTGGAAGAGCAAATATTGTTAAAATGTCAATACTACCCAAAGCAATATAAATCAAAATAACCCCAGCATTTTTCACAGAGCTAGAACAAACACTCCTAAAATTTGTATGGATTCAGAAAAGACCCCAAATAGCCAAAGCAATATGAAAAAGAAAACCAAAGCTGGAGGCATCAAAATCCCAGACTTCAAGATGTATTACAGAGCTGTAATCATTAAGACAGTATGGTATTGGCACAAGAACAGACACTCAGATCAATGGAAAAGAATAGAGAACCCAGAAATGGACCCACAAGTATATGGCCAACCAATCTTTGACAACGCAAGAAAGAATATCCAATGGCATAAAGACAGTCTCTTCAGCAATTGTTGCTGGGAAAACTGGACAGAGACATGCAGAAAAATGAACCTGGACCACTTTCTTACACCAAACACAAAAATAAACTCAAAATGGATGAAAGACTTAAACATAAGACAGGATGCCATCAAAAATGCCTCGAATAGAGGAGCACCTGGGTGGCTCAGTTGCTTAACTGAGAACTTACGCTCAGGTAATGATCTCACAGTTTGCGAGTTCAAGCCTCACTTTGGGCTCTGTGCTGACAGCGCAGAGCCTGGAGCCTTCTTAGGATTCTGTATCACCCTCTTTCTTTGCCCCTCTCCCTGCTCATCAGCTCTCTCTCTCTCTCCGCTCTCTCTCAAAAATAAACATTAAAAAAAATTTAATCCTTGAAGGGAAAGCAGGCAGAAACCTCTTTGACCTCAGCCACAGCAATTTCTTATTCAACAAGTCTCTAGAGGCAAAGGAAACTAAAGTAAAAGTGAACTATGGGGACCTCATCAAAATTAAAAGCTTCTGCACAGCAAAGGAAACAATCAGAAAAACTAAAAGGCAACCAATGGAATGGGAGAAGATATTTGCAAATGACATATCAGATAAAGGGTTAGTATCCAAAATTTATAAAGAACTCATCAAACCCAACACCCAAAAAACAAATAATCCAGTGAAGAAATGGGCAAAAGATATGAATAGACACGTTTCCAAAAAAGACATCCAGATGGAAAACAGACACATGAAACAATGCTCAACATCACTCATCATCAGGGAAATACAATTTAAAACCATAATGAGATACTGCCTTACTCCAGTCAGAATGGCTAAAATTAACAACTCAGGCAACTGAGATGTTGGTGAGGATGTGGAGAAAGAGGATCTCTTTTGCACTGCTGGTGGGAATGCAAACTGGGGCAGCCACTCTGGAAAACAGTATGGAGGTTCTTCAAAAAACTAAAAACTTTTGCTCCCATTCAGGGTATGATGACTTTTGTGCAGTTTGCTAACGATGACTGTGCTTATGGTATGGGGCTTGAGCTAGGAATGGATCTCTTTTGTTATGGCTCACACTATTTTCATAAAGTTACTGGCCAGCTTTTACCACTTCCATATAATCTATTGAAGAGGAATCTCTTTGCAGAAATTGTTAAAGATCACCTGGCAAACAGAAGTAAAGAGAACATAGACCAACTTGCAGCATGAATGAGAACTGGCTTTCTTTTGGTGTACAATTTTTAAAAAAATATTTCTGAGAGAGAGAGAGAGAGAGAGAGAGAGAGGCAGCGTGAACAAGGGAGGGTCAGAGAAAGAGGGAGACACAGAATCCGAAACAGGCTCCAGGCTCTGAGCTGGCTGTCAGCATAGAGCCCGGCATGGGGCTCAAACCCACCACGAACCATGAGATCATGACCTGAGCCGAAGTCAGACGCTTAACCGACGGAGCCACCCAGGCGCCCCTGGTGTACAATATTTTAAAGCATTAGTGTTAAACTTGTGAATTTCTTGTTTTTAAGAAATACAGAAAATAAATTGATGAAAATATTTACTAAAAACTTAAAAAAACATAAAACTACCCTACTACCCAGCAATTGCAATATTAGGTATTTATCCAAGGGATGCAGATGTACTGTTTTCAAGGGGCACATGCACCCCAATGTTTATAGCAGCGTTATCGACAATAGCCAAAGTTTGGAAAGAGCCCAAATGCTCACTGATGGGTGAATGGATAAAGAACACAATGGAAATTTATATATATATATATATATATATACATATATACTGGGGGGTATTATGCTAAGCAAAATTAGTCAGTCAGAGAAAGACAAATATCATATGACTTCACTCATATGAGGAGTTTAAGATACAAAATAGTTGAACATAAGGGAAGGGAAGGAAAAATAATATAAAAACAGGGAGGGGGACAAAACATAAGAGACTCTTAAATGTAGAGAACAAACAGAGGGTTGCTGGAGGGATTGTGGGAGGGGGGATGGGTTAAATGGGTAAAGGGGCATTAAAGAATCTACTCCTGAAATCACTGTTGCACTATAGGCTAGCATGGATATAAATTTAAAAATTAAAAATAATAAGAAATAATAATAATAAAATTTAAAATTTAAGTTTAAAAAATAAAAATAAAGAAATGATCCCTATAAAACTTAGATTTCATGGAGGGCAAAAGACAGAAGGGAATGCCTATGTGACACAGAGAGAAAGAGAGAGAGAGAGAGAAGTGGCAGTAAGAATTAGAAACCAAAGTGAGAAATTATGACTTATGGGAATTTGTGTAATCTTAGTAACTTCCTCAGAAAGGATACATGGTTTTGAGCCTAAATATACTGGGCAGTTAGAACCAAGATTCAACTTCTTCCTTGTCAGGTGATGATTTCTTTTTATTTCAGCAAGAAAGTAAAGGCAACAAGAGATAACTTCTACATTTTCCCACCACCATATGTCCTCACCTAGTTTTACCTTCTCCTGTCTTCTCTTCATTCTCTGGTTTAAAGTTAGCCCTCCGCGAGGTGTCATGACTGCCTCAAAAGACTAGTAGGAGTTCGCACCTGTGGTGGAGAGGGTCCCAAGCCCACATCCAGGAGCCTAGCTAGGTAAAGCTGCGTCGTGGCTGTGGAAGATAGAACTTCCCCAATTACTCGGTGATCGCTGCCTCCGGGAGTGGTGTGGCTCAGAAAACCTGGGAATTGGCCAATAACATGCAGGAAGCCCAGAGTATCCGTGAAATCTAGAAATACAAGAAACAGCAGCAAGAAATTCTGACAGCAAAGCCCTGGACTAAGGATCGCCATTTCTTTAAGTACTGCAAAATCTCAGCATTGACTCTACTGAAAATGATGCGTGCCAGATCAGCAAGTAACTTGGAAGTGATTGATCGCTTAATGCTACGAAAGATGGATGGTGAAACCAGGATCCTTATGGACAGTTTTACTTTGCCTGTAGAGGGCACTGAAAACTGAGTAAATAAATGCTCGGGCTGCTGCACATGAGTGCATGGATGCATATATAAAAAATGCCAAACAGGTTGGCCTTCTTGAAAATGCAGTTGGCTGGTATCCTAACCATCCTGGCGATGGCCTCTGGCTTTCTGGGATTGCTGTTAGTAATCAGATGCTCAATCAGCAGTTCCAGGAACCATTCCTAGCAGTAGTAATTGACCCAACAAGAAGACTATCTGCAGGGAAAGTGAATCTTGGAGCCTGTAGGAAATACCCAAAGGGCTACAAACCCCCTGACGAAGGACCTTCTGAATACCAGACTATCACATTTAATAAAAGAGAAGATGTTAGTGTACATGCAAACAATATTATGCCTTATAAGTGTCATGTTCCAAGTCATCATTGGATTGCAAATTGCTTGAGCTTTTGCAGAACGAATACTGTGTGAATACGCTGAGTTCCTCTAGCTTGCCTAGGATTGCAGACTATACACTGGGCAGGTCTTTGATTTATCCGAAAAATTAGAACAGTCAGAAGCCCAGCTGGGATGAGAGAGTTTCATGTTGGGTTTGGAAACACATGACAGAAAGTCAGAAGACAAACATGCCAAAACTACAAAAGACAGCTGTAGTAAAACTACCACAGAAGCTACCCATGCATTGATGTATCCGGTTATTAAGGATAAACTGTTTCATCTAATTAACATCTCTTAAACAATCACTAAGTAGTACTTTTTACTGAAAGCCAGTATGAGAAAAATACTCAACACATTAAAGCCATTTACCAAAATTCTTATTAGAACTAGAAGGTGCTCTGAAGTAGTCTGATTATAACATCCCGTAATAAAACTTAAGATGAAAAATAAATAAAGTTAACCCCTCCACTTGGAACTAGATTTTATCTCCACTGCCTTGTGAAAGACTTCACTGCTGAAATTGAACACTGTTTCTTGCATCATGAATCCCCACCCTTAAACAAACTATCCTTTTCACACAGAAATATGCTATCATAGTCTCTCTCTCCTCTTCAGCTCACTGCCCCATTTATCACCCTATAGAAGAAATCCTCATATATCTTTCTTCAATATCTCTACTTTTCTCTTTTGTATTCTTTTGTTGTTGTTGTTGTTGTTGTTGTTGTTATTGTTTTGTGAGCAAGTTCTTTATGGATATTATTTTATTATAAAACACTTCAGACATTAAAATATACAAATAAAAAATATAACCATTTTTTTCTCTTTCCAAAGCCAGGACCTTTTTTTCTAAAGACATATGCCCTTCAAGAAACTATAACTGCAGAATGAAGTGCAATTCTGATGAACGTGCAATTAAATATTGTGCTGACTGGACCATCTGCTGCAAACCAAAGAAAATTAAATTTAGGGGAAAAAAGTGGTGAAAAGTCTATCTCCATCTTCTTCAGATTCCGGGAAAAGATACTAAAAATGTTTAAAACTTTATTTTCTGTATAAGAATAATTAACATGATGGATAAATGAAATTCATGATAAATTATATGTTTAAATGATAAGGTGAAAGTAAATAGAATTTTATAAAGGCTTACCCTCTATTTTCATGTGTGTGCTTTTACAGTAATTTCCTTAATTTATATCCACAGCCATGTTGTTGTTTCGCCTATCATACTATATCCCAGCCTCACAACCTACTGTCTGACCCTGAGCAAGTTCTTTACTCTCTCTATATATGTCAGTTTCCTTATCTATAAAGTGAGATAACAATGATATCTACATTATGATGTTATGGGGATTATATTAGTATGTGTGAAGATCTTAAGCAACACCTGAACCCAGTATAAGCTCTTTTTGTGTTCACTATAATTTTATGGAGCCAGAGAATGTGATCTGTTCTACAGTTTTTTTGGAAACTATTAAAAAATTCTTGCAGAGGAGGCAAGATGGCAGAGAAGTAGGGAGCTCTGTATATTTCACTCGTCCCCATCTCTCAAATGGAGAAGGCCTGAAGTCATAGGAACCTTTACAGAATCCAGGAGTTTGGGAGGGAAAGGAGACAGAATCCACTGAGAAAACCTTGTAGCATGAGTGCAAACTGGGGAAAACAAAATTGGTGGGGGGGACCAGAGACACAGAGGGAAGAGGGATCCCCCTTTGCGGTGAGCCACGGTGACTCTACAGGAAAAAAGAAAGAGTGGCCAAAACTGCTCAAGACACTGTCCCTGTCGCCAGAGAAGAGAAAAACCTCTGCTCGGGACACAGAGGGATCCAATTTCCTGCTGTCCAGCTGACTCTAGGCGGGATACAGACATCCCAAGCGACTCCGGGAGAAACTGCTCCTCGCTCGCCAGCTCGACCTGGAGGGGACTCGAGCAGCGGCTTCCAGCTTGATCCCCAGGGGGAAGGCAAGAGGCTTGAAACTGCTCTGAGGGACTCACCTGTGAGTTTATATTTCAGGCAATTTCAATGGGGCACGCGGACTGAGATCTGGAAACGAACCTGGCTTGGGATATAGAGCACAGCCCAACTGGGCTATGCCCCTGGTACAGGGAGATCACACCCAAAAGAGCAAGTTGGAATGTTTGGTTCAAGAAGGGACTGGGGCGCTGCCACTTTTCTCCCCACAACCACCAAGGCAGGACTCCCGCGGGACACACTGGACCAAACCATGCCCATCCCCGCTAGAGAACTGCCCCTCCCCCCCCCTTTTTTTTACCAATGCCCAGGGCAAGACCAACATGGATGCACTGCCCTGATTAATTCTGGCCACTGGCTTGCTTACACAGCCACATTTAATCCATTCTCTATATGTAAATTCTACACCTCCCACCACTACATTTTTATCTCTTTCTCTCTGGAGTAATCAGACTATATACTTTCTCTGCGTAGCATTATCATCATTTCTTTTGCCTCCTCTCTAACCATATTCCCCTCTTTCTCTCTCTGAATTAAGCCTCTTAGTCTTTCTGCCTGCTCATTTCATTTCCAATTTCACTTCCTCTCCACCCTGTCATTTCTCTCTTTGTATATGCTCTTCCACCATCACTGCACACACCTGGCTATTTATTTGTAGCTGGGAATTCTGGTTCTATGCTTTAGACTGCCCTTTATCTATTGGGTTTTTTCTTTTTCCTTTTCTTTTCTTCTTTTTTATGTATTTTTATTTTTATTATTCGTCTTCCCTCCTTCCTCTTTTCTTTTTTTGTATGTGTTCCTTCCTTTTTTTCTTTTTCTTTTTCCCTTTCAGTTTCCGTGTTTGTTGCATTTGGCTGTGCATTTGTGTGCCTTTGTTCCCTGTGTGTTTGTCTGTCTGTTTTCTTTTCCAAGGCTACCTCAAGAAACAAGCCAAAGTACACATGGTGGAGAGTCCCAAATACCACTACAAGTAGGACAATAAAATAACCAAGGTCTCAACAAGAGAGACCAAGAAACACCTTTCAAAGAACACTTTCTGAACTGACAGGCCCTGGACAGTCAAAGAGCCTTCTTTGGCACAGCAGCACCCACAGGTGCAGAGAACATAACAAGCTTTTAAAACTAACGAGAGATAGAAAGCTAACCAAAATGACAAAACGGAAGAACTACCCTCCAAAGAAATTCCAGGAAGAATTGACAACTAAAGAACTGCTTAAAACAAATATAAGCAAAATAACTGAACAAGAATTTAGAACAATAGTCATAAAATTAATCTCTGGACTTGAAAAAGGCATGGAAGACATCAGAGAAACTATTGCTACAAAAACTATGGAGCTTAAAAATAGTTGTGAGGAATTAAAAACTGCTATAAAGCAGATGCAAAATAAAATGGAGGTGTCCAATGCACGGATTGAAGAAGCAGAAAGGAGAATAAGTGATTTAGAAAACACAATTATAGAAAGAGAGGAAGCTGAGAAAAAGAGAGATAAACTGACACAAGAACACGAAAGGAGAATTTGAGAGCTCAGCAATACAATCAAAAGAATAATATCCATATCATAGGAATTCCAAAAGAAGAAGAGAGAAGGAAAGGCACTGAAGGAGTCCTTCAACAAATTATAGCAGAGAACTTCCTCAATCTGGGGAAGGAAACAGACACTGAAATCCAAGAGGCACAGAGAACTCCCTTCAGATGTAACTTTAATCAATCTTCTGCACGGCATATCATAGTGAAACTGGAGAAATATAAGAATGAAGAGAGAATTCTGAAAGAAGCTAAGGAGTAAAGGGCCCTAACATACAAAGGGAAACCTATCAGAGTGGTGACAGACCTATCTACTGAAACTTGGCAAGCCAGAAAGGAATGGCAGGAAATAAATGGGATGAACAGAAAAATTATGCAGCCAAGAATCCTCTATCCAGCAAGCCTGTCATTTAGGATAGTAGGAGAGGTAAAAGTCTTTCCAAATAAACAAAAATTGAAAAAATTCATCACCACTAAACCAGCCCTATGAGAAATCCTGAGGGGGACTCTCTGAGGGAAATGTTGCAAGGAACGCAAGATGCTAGAGACACCACCACAAGGATGAATCCCACAAAAGACACAATGACTCTAAACCCATATATTTCAATAATAACACTGAATGTAAATGGACTAGATGCTCCAATCAAAAGACATAGGGTAGCAGAATGGATAAAAGAAACAAAATCCATCTATTTGCTGTCTACAAGAAACTCATTTTAGACTGGAGGACACCTTCAGATTGAAAGTAAGGGGATGGAGAAATATATATTATGCTACTGGAAGTCAAAAGAAAGCTGGAGTAGCTATACTTATATCAGACAAACTGGACTTAAAGACAGTAACAAGGGATGAAGAAGGGCATTATATAATAATTACAGGGTCTATCCATTAGGAAGAGCTAACAATTATAAAAGTCTATGCACCAAATATGAGAGCACCTAAATATATAAAACAATTAATCACAAACAGAAACACTCTTATGGATAAGAATGTGCTAATAGCAGGGGACTTTAATACTCCATTTACAGCAATGGATAGATCAACTAGACAGAAAATCACTAACGACACAATGGACTTGAATGACACATTGGACCAGATGGATTTCACAGATGTATTTAGAACTCTACATCCTGAGGCCATGGAATTTACTTTCTTTTCAAGTGTGCATAGCACATTCTCCAAGATAGATCACATACTGGGATATAAAGCAGCCCTCAATAAATATAAAAGAATTGAGATCATACCATGCACACTTTCAGATCACAATGCTATGAAACTTGAAATCAATCACAGGATGAAGTCTGGACAACCTCCAAAAACATGGAGGTTAAACAACACCCTACTAAAGAACAAATGGGCCAATCAGGCAATTAGAGAAGAAATTTAAAAATACATGGAAACAAATGAAAATGAAAATACAACATTCCAAACTCGATGAGATGTGGCAAAGGCAGTCCCAAGAAGAAAGTACATTGCACTCCAGGCCTAATTCAAGAAATTATAAAAAGTGCAAGTGCAAAATCTAACAGTGCCCCTAAAAGAATGAGAGAGAGAGCCAAAAGAGCACACCAAACCCAGTAGAAAAAGAGAAATAATAAGCATCAGGGCAGAAATAAACAATATAGAAACCAAAGAAACAGTTAAACAGATCAATGAAACCAAGAGTTGGTTTTTTGAAAAAATAAACAAAATAGACAAGCTTCTAGCCAGGCTTCTCTAAAAGAAAAGAGAGAGCACTCAAATAGACAAAATCATGAATGAAAATGGACTTATTACAACCAACCCCTCAGCAATACAAGCAATTATCAGGGAATACTACGAAAAATTATATGCCAACAATTGGACAACTTAGAAGAAATGGACAAATTCCTAAACACACTCACTACCAAAATTCACACAGGAAGACATAGAAAATTTGAACAGACCCGTAACTACTGAAGAAATCGAATCAGTTATCAAAAATCTCCCAACAAATAAGAGCCCTGGGCCAGATGGCTTCCTTGGGGAATTCTACCAGACATTTAAAACAGAATTAATACCAATTCTTCTCAAACTATTCCAAAAAATAGAAATTGAAGGAACACTTCTGGACTCATTCTATGAAGCCAGCATCACTTTGATTCCCAAGCCAGCAAAAAAAGAGAACTACAGGCCAATATTCTTGATGAAGACAGATGCAAAAATCCTCAACAAGATACTTGCAAATCGAATCCAACAGCACATAAAAAGAATTATCCAACAAGATCAAGTGGGATTCATTCCTGCTTTATAGGGCTGGATCAATATTGGCAAATCAATCAATGTGATACAAAAGAAAAGATAAAAATCATATGATCCTGTCGATAGATGCAGAAAAAGCATTTGACAAAATACAACATCCCTTCTTAATAAGACCCTCGAGAAAGTTGGGATAGACGGAACTTACTTAAACATCATCAAAGCCATCTATGAGAAGCCTTCAGCGAACATCATCCTCAATGGGGAAAAACTGAGAGCTTTCCCCCTGAGATCAGGAACACGACAGGGATGTCCACTCTCACCACTGTTGTTTAACATAGTGCTGGAAGTCCTAGCATCAGCAATCAGACAACAAAAGGAAGTAAAAGGCATCATAATTGACAAAGAAAAAGTCAAACTTTCACTTTTTGAAGACGACATGATACTCTACATAGAAAACCCGACAGACTCCACCAGAAGCCTACTAGAACTGATCCAGGAATTCAGCAAAGTTGTAGAACACAAAATCAATGTACAGAAATCGGTTGCATTTTTATACACCAATAATGAAGCAACAGAAATAGAAATCAAGAAACTGATCCCATTCACATTTGCACAAAAAACCATAAAATACCTAGTAATAAACCTAATCAATGATATAAGAGATCTGTATGATGAAAACTATAGAAAACTTATGAAGGAAATTGAAGAAGACACAAAGAAATGGAAAAACATTCCATGCTCTTGGGTCGGAAGAATGAATATACTTAAGATGTCATTACTACCCAAAGCAATCTACACATTCAATGCAATCCCAATCAAAATTGCACCAGTATACTTCTCAAAACTAGAACAAACTATCCTAAAATTTGTATGGAACCACAAAAGACCCCGAATAGCCAAAGTAATATTGAAGAATAAAACCAAAACTGGAGGCATCACCATCCCAGACTTTAGCCTCTACTACAAAGCTGTCATCATCAAGACAGTATGGTATTGGCACAAAAACAGACACATAGACAAATGGAATAGAATAGAGAACTCAGATTTGGACCCAAAAATGTGCGGCCAACTAATCTCTGACAAAGCAAGAAAGAGTATCCCATGGAAAAAAGACAGCCCCTTTAACAGATGGTGCTGGGAGAACTGGACAGCAACATGCAGAAGAATGAAACGAGATCATTTTGTCACACCATACAAAAATAAACTCAAAATGGATAAAGGACCTGAGCGTGAGACAGGAAACCATCAAAACCCTAGAGGAGAAAGCAGGAAACAACCTCCTTGACCTCCACTGCAGCAATTTGTTACTTGACACATCCCCAAAGGCAAGGGAATCAAGAGCAAAAATGAACTGTTGGAACCTCATCAAGATTAAAAGCTTCTGCATGGCAAAGAAACAATCCATAAAACTAACAGGCAACCGACAGAATGGGAAAAGATATTTGCAAATGACATATCAGATAAAGTGATAGCATCCAAAATCTGTAAGGAACTCCCCAAACTCCGCACCCGAAAAACAAACAATCCAGTGAAGAAATGGACAGAAGACATGAACAGACACTTCTCCAAAGAGGACATCCAGATGACCAACAGACACATGAAACGATGCTCAGTGTCCCTCATCAGGGAAATACAAATCAAAACCACACTGAGATACCACTTCACGCTGGTCAGAGTGGCTAAAATGAGCAAATCAGAGGACTCTAGATGCTGGTGAGGATGTGGAGAAATGGGCACTCTCCTGCACTGTTGGTGGGAATGCAAACTGGTACAGCCTCTCTGGAAAACAGTGTGGAGGTTCCTCAAAAAATTAACAGTAGAACTCCCCTATGACCCAACAATAGTACTGCTAGGAATTTACCCAAGGGATACAGGAGTGCTGATGCATAGGGGCAATGGACCCCAATGTTCATAGCAGCACTCTCAACAACAGCCAAAACATGGAAAGAGCCTAAGTGTCCATCAACGGACGAATGGATCAAGAAGATGTGGTTTATCTATACAATGGAATACTATATGGCAATCAGAAAGAATGAAATCTGGCCATGTGTAGCAACATGGATGGACCTTGAGGGTGTTATGCTGAGTGAAATAAGTCAGGCAGAGAAGGACAGCTACCATATGTTTGCACGTATAGGAGGATTCGAAGGAATTTAATGGAGGACCATGGGGGAGAAGAAGAGGGGAAATGGGGGAGAGAGGGAGGGAGGCAAACCATGAGAGACTCTTGAATGCCAAGAACAAACTGAGGGCTGATGAAGTGGGGGGAGGGGAGGGGGTGATGGGCATGGAGGAGAGCACTTTTGGGGATGAGCACTGGGTGTTATATGGAAACCAACTTGACAATAAACTATTTTTAAAAAATAAAATAAAATAAAAAATTCTTTGTGATCAAAGTTAAAATTAATATTTGTGAAATCCCATGTGTTTTTAAAAACAAGGAATATTTTCCATGTATGAGATATACAATCTTATAGAAACATAGTATATTTATTCAGCACTATTCTATTTCAGTAATCTAGGACTGGGACACTGGTACTGAGGACTATGAAGAAAGAAGATATTCAGGATGGATTTCAGAAATATGATTGACAGAATTAATGGCCATATGAGATAGTAAGAAGTATGAAAGATGATACTGTGATATCAAAGCTGACAAAGAAATGGTTAGCAATACAATTCACTAAACTAGAGAGGCCAGAAGAGAAGGTAGGCTGGGAGTGAGAGGTGGGGACAGGGCGCGGGGAGTATCAATAAAAAGGTATTTCAGCATAATGAAGTCATGAAAGGTCTGATATGAGTATCAGACCACTGGGCACATTTTCAAAAGTATAACTTTATTTTTTTTAATTTATTTTTGAAAGAGACAGAGGACGAGAGGTGGAGGGGCAGATAGAGAAGGAGACACAAAACCCAAAGCAGGCTTCAAGCTGTCAGCACAGAGCCTAATGTGGGGCTCGAACCCACAAACCATGAGCTCATGACCTGACCCAAAATCTAACACTTAGTGGACTGAGCCACCCACGGACCCCAACTTTACTAAATGAGCCTAATTCCTCTTCCTCTAGAGTACTCAACACTTGTTTTAGGGAAGAAATAAGCTCTTAACTCATCTACATTTTCCAAAATCTGTCTTAAAATCTGAATCCAAGAATTCTGTCCAGTACCCAAAAGAACAAAGTCTTTTGACATTCAGAAGCATGCTCTTTGTCTCTCTCTCTTCAAGGGGAAAAAGTACACATTATTCAGAGATAATGGTGAATTAAGTGTTTTGGGCTTTTTAAAACAGGGGGGAGTAAGCAGATGAACTTTTTAAAGTATTCTTAAAATCAAAATCTAGCAAATTTGTAAGAAATTTCCCAAACAAAATGAATGTGTAAGGTAGCAACTTCTAAAATAGCTTCCAATGATTCCAGCATCTTGGTATCTATGCTTTTATATAACACTCACCTATTGAGTTACTCACCTCTAATGGATAGTATAGAGTTGACTCTTGAACAACATGAATTTGAACTGCATGGCTCCACTTACACACATCTTTTTTTAAAGTTTATTTCTTTTTGAGAGAGAGAGAGAGAGAGAGAGAGAGCGCAAGCAGGGGAAGGGCAGAGAGAGGTGGACAGAAGATCCAAAGCTGGCTCTGCAGTGACAGCAGCGAGCCCAGTGTGAGGCTCAAACTCACAAACCATGAGATCATGACCTAAAGTCAGAGACTCAACTGACTGAGCCACCCAGGCACCCAAAACACAGATTTTTTTCAATAAATATGCTGGAAAACTTTTGGAGATTTGCGACAATTTGAAAAACTGACAAATGAGGGGCACCTGGGTGGCTTAGTCGGTTAAGCGTCCGACTTTCGCTTAGGTCATGATCTCACGGTTCGTGGGTTCGAGCCCCGCGTCGGGCTCTGTGCTGACTGCCGGCTCAGAGCCTGGAGCCTGTTTCAGTCTGTGACTCCCTCTCTCTCTGACCTTCCCCTGCTCACGCTGTCTCTCTCTCCTAGAAATAAATTTATTTTTTTTAATGTTTTATTCATTTCTAGGAGAGAGAGAGAGAGAGAGAGAGAGACAGCGTGAGCAGGGGAGAGTCAGAGAGAGAGGGAGTCACAGACTGAAACAGGCTCCAGGCTCTGAGCCGGCAGTCAGCACAGAGCCCGACGCGGGGCTCGAACCCACGAACCGTGAGATCATGACCTAAGCGAAAGTCGGACGCTTAACCGACTAAGCCACCCAGGTGCCCCTCTCCTAGAAATAAATTTTAAAAAAAAGAAAGAAAAAGAAAAAAAAGAAAAACTCACAAATGAGACATGTAGCAGAGAAATATTTTTAAGAAAAAGATAAAGGTATGTCATGAATGCATAAAACATTCTTTATTGCATGGAATATAGTATTTATATGCAAATACTAATCTATTTTATCACTAAACTATAAAATATGCACAAATATATTATATTTATTTTCATTTAACTATTTTCCTTCCTTTTTATATTTCTTCCTACTTTTAAAATACAAGTTTTTTCTATTTTAAAATAAAAATAAAGGTGAAACTGATAGACAGACAGACATAAAGAAATAAATCCAGCCAAAGATCATTGTAAAAAAAGTAAAGGATGAGGTGCTCAGTCAGTTGAGCATTCAATTCTTGATTTCAGTTCAGGTCATGATCCCAAGGTAGTGGAATTGATCCCAGCATCAGGCTCTACACTCTCCCCACTTCTCCTTCTGCCCTCCTCCTCTCTCTCTCTCAAAAAAATAAAAAAAAAAAATTTAAAAGGAAATTCATCAACCCATCCTTGCAGCTACACCAGTAAGTGAAACAGTTGCACTTTTTACAAAATATCTTTCTATGTCCTCCTGAAAATGTAGCTTTTCTGTGGGTGCAGAATTGCTCTAAGAAAGACATACCTATAGACTCCCATGTGATCAGAGAAAAAAGCAAAATTAACTGAAAGCAAAAGGCAGGTTAAGAATCTAAAGCCAAAAACTTTAATGCCAACAAAGGATAATTTAATAATAGAAAGAGGTATGGCTTTTAAAATCTCAAGATAACAGAAACAGCTTCAGCTAACCAAAAGGCAGCAAACAAGTCCCCAGGTGCCAGTAAGAAAATGTATGTTTTCTAACATACAGGTTAAAATAAAAAATGGTGAAAAATATAGCTATGATATTTTGTTAATGAATATGCAATATAAAAAGATGTAAATAGGAACACCAACAACATAAACTTTAGGGGTAAAAAAAATAAATGTGTGAACTTTCTTATGCAATCAAAGTTGACATTATCAACTTAAAATAGACTTATAACTAAAACATGTACTATGACACCTTCATTATAATCACAAGGCAAAAATCTATAATAAATACATAGAAAATAAAGAGAAAAAATTTTAAAACACCACTATAAAAAATCAGTTAACAAAGAAATACAGCAAGAGAGGAGGAAAAGAATTTTAAAACTACAAAAAAAATCATAAAACAATTGACAAAATGGTGGTAGTAAGTTCTTACCTCTCAAAAATTAAATTTCCCAATTAAAAGACATAGAATGCTTCAATGGATAAAAAAGTAAAACCCAGCTCAGCTATGTGGGCCTACAAGCTACTCAAGCTTTAAGGACACTCATAGTCTGAAATTGAAGGGAAAAAGACATTCCATGAAAACAGAAAACAAAAGAGAGCAGAGCTAGCTATATTTTTACCAGACAAAATGGACTTTAAGTCAAAAACTATAATAAGAGACAAAGTCATTATATAATGAAAAGAGGGTGATTTCACCCAGAGGATAGAACAACTGTAAATATATATGTGTACAATATTAGAGCATATAAATAAACAATTATTAGCAGATCCGAAGGCAAAAATAAAGAGGAGTACAATAATAGTAGGGGAATTTAATACCCTACTTTCAAAAATGGATAGATCATCCAGACAGAAAATCAATAAGGAAATAATGCACTTGAAGTACACTTTAACCCAAACAGACCTAACAGACATCTACAGAACAGCAGCAGAATAGACATTATTCTCAAAGAAAATTCTCCAGAGTAAATAAGTCAGAAGAACATAACAAGCCTTCAAATTTAAGAATATTAAAATCATAGAAAGTATGTTTCCCAAATGTGATGTTATGAAACTAGAAATTAGTAACAGGAAGAAGGCTGAAAATTGGCCAATATGGGGGAAATTAAACAACACCCTTCTGATAAAACTATGGACCAAAGGAAAAAAAGATAAATAAAAAAATATTCTGAAACAAATGAATGAACGTACCACACACCAAAACTAATGCAATGCAACAAAAGCAGTTCTAAGGGGGAAGTTTATAACAGTAAACAAGCACATTACAAAAAAAGATATCTCAAAGAAACAACCTAACACCTCAACTAGAAAAGAAAAACAAAGTCCAAAGATAGCAGGTGGAAGACAATAATGAAGGTTAGATTGGAAATAAAGTAAATAGACACTAAAAAGACAACAGAAAATATCAATAAAACCAAGCAATTTTTTTAAAAACTAAAATTTACAAACATTTGGCTAAACCAAGAAAAATAAAAGATGACTCAGGTTAATAACATTATACAGGAAAGAGTAGACATTAAAACGGATACCACAGAAATGCAAACAAACATAAGAGGCTACTGTAAAGAATTGTATACCAATAAGTTAAATAACTTGGAAGAAATAAATTCCTAGAAACACACAATGTACCAAGACTGAATCATAAAGTAATAGAATGTCTGACAAACCAATAACAAGCAAGGAGATTAAATCAGAAGTCTAAAATCTCCCAATAAATAAAAGCCCAGGACCAGATGGTTCCACTGATAAATTCTACTAAACATTTAAAGAAGAGTTAATACCTTAAATAAAAATAAATAAACAGAGAAGATTTAATACCAAATCTTCTCAAATATTAAAAAAAAACTGAAGAGGACGTAACCCTTTCCGCACCATCAGCAGAGAGTGGGGTTCATAACCCACGAACCGTGAGATCATGACCTGAGTCAAAATCAAGATGCAAAGGCTTAAACGACTGAGCCACCCAGGTGCCTCAATAAAGATTATTTTAATTAATGATAGTTATAAAAAATGACCTTGACAGAATATTATGCAGCTTTTTAAAAGACCATTTATGAAGAGTTTATAATGAGACAAAAAATACTTACGGTCTATATCATGCTACAAAAGCAGCATATCTAAGTATATTGTTTAGAACTATGCAAAACAATATATCAAATAATAAACTAGGCCTAAATAAAACTTCCATAAGAAACACATGGGTTGTTTCTGAGAGATGAGGCTCACGTGTTAACATTTCTTCCCTTGTTGTTTTTAGTACTTTATAAAATTTCTCAAATTAGCACTTAATTTTTACTGTAGCATAAAAAAACGAAAACTTTAATTTTATTGACTTGAAAGAGAGAAAGTCTAGTTCTCGGGTCTCCATTAATACTTTTGGGAAACCCAGCTGGGGGAGCAGTGCCTTTGTCAACAGCAGAAGCGGTCAACCGGGAAAGGGCTGTCTGTTTTCCCTCAGGTAAGCGTTGCCAAGTCCAGCGCCTTGGGGAAGAGCAGTGGAGCATATCTACCTGGGGCAGGGCCTGCTCCAGACCTGGGACGCTCTTCGGACGGTGTGCTCAACCTGCCCTTTCTGCACTCTGACAGCCAGTGTCACACCCTGCCACCGCCGTCCTCAACAGAAGCTCCCGGCCATGAAGCCTCTCATCATTGTCCTTGTCTTGCTCTCCTTCTGGGACCCAGTGCTGGCAGGTAAAAGGGGAATCTTCCTGGGGTGTCATTTGTCTAGAAGGGCAATTCCACTAAGCAAACCTAACCAATGTCCTCCCACCATGGACCCTTCTCTTTTCTTTTCTTTTTTTTTTTTAAATGTTTTATTTATTTCTAGGAGAGAGAGAGAGACAGCGTGAGCAGGGGAGGGTCAGAGAGAGAGGGAGACACAGACCGAAACAGGCTCCAGGCTCTGAGCTGGCAGTCAGCACAGAGCCCGACGCGGGGCTCGAACCCACGAACCGCGAGATCATGACCTAAGCGAAAGTCGGACGCTTAACCGACTAAGCCACCCAGGCGCCCCGGACCCTTTTCTTTTCAAAGCAGGAACAGCATCAACTGGTTTGGTGTCAGCAAGACCTGAGCTTGAATCTCGGCTCTCCAACTTGCTAGCTGTGCAGCTTTAGACAAAAGTCTAAGCTTCTCTGAACCGTAGTTTCTTCATTCACAAAGTGGAAATAATACTAACCTCGGAGTCTTGCAGGGATTAAATGTGATGATGTATAGAACAGGCCTATATTTAACAGGTACAGTACCTGACTCCTGAGAGCTACCATAATATTTTCATTAGTAATACCCCATCTTGTTTTTCCACTAATTTTTTTGTCCCTAATTTAGGACTATGTCTAGGCAAAATAGTCAAAACCAGAAAAACACAATTTGTTAGCTTTCCAATTTACTGAAATGACTTATAGTTAATTTATGACTTGTAGATTCCTTAGATACATGGAGAAACAGATTTGGAACTACTTGTTCCAAGACAATTGATGAGCTTTATGTGCTGAAAGAAATGTGTGATCAGCGAGACATGGGAGAACTCTGACCGGCCTCATACTTTAGTTTGACCACATTCATTACCGATTTTTAAGTCTCTCTTGAATATTCTCTTCACTCAGTGCTATTGAATCAGTTCAAATCCATATGTTATAGGGTCCCATTTAATTTCTCATCCAAGCTCAAGTAATGTCTAGGCAGGTGAACCATATTTTCTGGTCATGTGACTCAATAGGCTGGATTTAAGAATCCATACAATCCAGGCTGTTGATGGAACCACTTCTACTATGGTTTATAGCAATGGATTCATGGCTTCTAGACAACCAATGAGATAGTCTACAATATTCCCTTTAGTGCCTTACACATTCCCAAAGCTTGTCATTTCCACAGAAATTTCTTGTCTTCTATGCAGACCACTTCAGTTCATTGCCCTGGGCTTCCATCTTGCCAGGTAAGTAACCCTGATCCCTTTTTTGCCTTATAGGACAATCACTTCCAGAGCACGATGACTTGCACTCAAAATTTGGTGATACGGGTTGACTCAAGATTTCTACAGATGACCAAATGTTTGACATTCTTTTTCTTTTAACACCTTCTTACATATGGAAATAAAGGAATATCCGTATTTTGATAATTCTACAGAGTAGCATGTCTATAAAATTGTAAGCTCAGCTCAAAATGCCTTGGACCCCAATAAGATATTCTAAATCTTCAGAATAGATTTTATCCTCCTCTGAACTCATCATACCATTCTATGTTGCAAATGATTCTCTCTTCCCCTCTCTCATAGATATTTTGTGTTTCTTCTCTCTTTGTCTAGCCTGAAAATTCCTTGAGTTTAAGGTCTACATTGTACTCAAATCTTATAAAAACTGGTTTGGGAATGAATACATAATTAAATAATGAGTGAATGACTACATACATAAGTAACTTGATTGCTTAAAATAGTTTAGTTTACCAATTTGGGCAAACTTCCAGGTTACAAATTGTCTTAGCTCAGACTACCATAACAAAATACAACTGGTTGTGTGGTTTCAACAGAATTTTCTCACAGTTCTGTAGGCTGGACAGTCCAGATCAACTGCAGGCTAATTCAGTTTTTGACAAGAGCTATCTTCCTGGACTTTAGACAACCAACCTCCCTGTGTATCTAAGAGCCCACCCTTAGAGCTGCAATTCACTTAAATTACCTCCTAGAATCCCTGTCTCCAGATACAGCCACCCTGGGGCTGAGGGTTTCAACATATGAATGGAGGATGAGTGATAAAGTGAACACAATTCAATTCCTCACACTACTTAATCTTTTTTTCAACTACAGAATCAATCATTATAATCAAGTCTCCTTGGAATCCAGTTTGATAAAAATGGAGGTACTAATTCTGTGACTGTTTGGATTAAATAATTATTTTTGCATTCATCTTCTTTCCAGGCTTGAATCCACTATCATCAGAAATACACAGGAAATGCTATGGGAATGGTATCTGTAGACTTGAGTGCTCTACAAGTGAAATGTTAGTTGCCTACTGTATGTTTCAGCTGGAGTGCTGTGTCAAAGGAAACCCTGATCCCTGACACAAGAAGCCAGTGAATGCCAATTAACTTGAAAGTACTTGACATCCTCTCCACCATCTTTCACACAGCCAGGGAATTTAGATTAAACTGTGACACTGTGACGTGCCCACAGTTGTTGATTTTTAGCATTTTTTAAATAAGCCATCAGAATCTTATGATTTTGGATTTGAAAAGCTGAGCTGCAGCCTTACTCGAGACAGTTAAGCTTCTCACGAACTTAGGATGTATTTTCTCACTTCAAAGTGACATCCATGCTCTTCTCAGTGCCTATTTCTCTCTTTACTCATAGAAAGGATTCTTAATTATTTATAGAGGCTTCGAATTAAGAAACATCCAGTTCCTTCGGCTGCCCATCTTAGAGAAACAGATCTGCCCTGGCCCCTTGATGACTTTGTATGTTTCTCACAAAGACTGCATAGGTGAGGCTTAACTGCAGGCTGGCCCAAGTCTTGACTGAGTCTGACCCTGTGGTTCTTCTTGAAACACAAGGGAAAAGGCCATGTGGTGATAGGCATCCATGAAGCAGATTCTCAGCCACATTGTGATTTCAAGGAGTGAAAACACAGGACTTTCCACCTCAACCTCCTTAGGGCTTAGCTACAGGCTATCAGACCAATTGATTATGGTTTAAAGTTGACTCCTTAGCAGCAGAGTGGCCCAACACCTCTGCTGCCTCTCATCTGGACCCTTTGGTTGGGGGTCAGCCGGGAGCACTAGGAACCAACACCATGCTGATCTTGCTATGCTGTGCATGTGAGTAATAAATTGTCTAGATCCATTTGGACTCACCATTTTCTTTCCCATCCAACCTTGTGTAGGTGTCGCAGGCAAACCTACAAATTCTAGTATGGTGCTGACTATCCCAGTGACCACAGTCGTTTTGCTGCATGTCTACATAACTGCTCAGCACTGTCAGCCCATACACAAATGCGTGAGTGTGCAGTTCTGCCTTTGCTGTTCCAGATAAGGGGCACAGCCACCGAGACGGTAGCTTCTGGTTGTCTTCTTTAACCTCAGTGCCGAACACAACATGGACTCCAGTAATTCTGAAAAGATGGAGGTGCAGCTGCAAATGGTCGACTGCCTTTGCAGCTATTCTCTGCAATTGGAAAGAGAAGAAAGGAGAACAGTAGATGAGAAAGACAAGGGGTTGTGAGGAGTTCTACCCTCCTGGACACTGTTCTGTCTTTGACAAAATCCAGTGTTGGTAAATGTAGGGAGGAAGATACTAAGAACATGGTAGAGTATGTCCTCCTCTGGGAGGCCCAAACTCACCTGCAGAGTCAGTAGGGGAGATGGGCTAAATGGAATAGCATTAGAGATGGCCTGAAATGGCAGTCATGGTTATTAAGTATCCACAGTAAGGAATGTATCCAGACAGGGCCCAGGAAAACTACTGGACTCTGAAGGAGGCAAGGGAATCTTTATCCAAAGAGCACTGGACCTTATGAAACTGTGACTTCAGACTTCATCACATCCCAGGTAGCCTTAGGCTTGTTTCTCATTTTATTCTTTCACCTCAGATGTACATTCTCTATACACACAGATAAACTGAAATTTGAAAGCAATTCAGTTTGCTGACTATCTGAAGAGTCTCTCTTTCCAGTTGGATGAAAGAACATCATTCTCCCATAAGGGAAGTGATCCCCAAAGCAACAGTGAACACTTGAGTTCTCTCTGCTGGAACAATCAGAAACTCTCTGGCATCTGGTTAAGTCTTGAACAAACAGAAATTCCCACCACTAAGAAAAAAAGAAAAAGTAAGTTGGATAGGCCAAGAGTACACTGCTTTAGCTTATGTTCCATAAACCCAAACCTACATTCATATACCCTGTCAGGAAATGAACTTTGTTATTAACAATGGTAGCTTCAAACTGTTTTTATTCTTTTGACACAAAGTGTGCATATTACACAAGCAACCTCTAGCTTTTCTGGGCTTCTGTAAATACAGAACCTGAAAAGAAGTTGGCTAACAATGGTTAGTCTCTGTGCATGGACACATCCAAAAGAATCTTAATTCTAAGATCCAAAGCATTTTAAAAAATAATGTATTAACCAAATCTCTCAGTAAAGCAACAAAATGTGGAAGGGTGTTTTCACAATAAAGACCAAACTTCCTTCAAAATTCTTTTTGGATATCAGTCCCTGACATCCTACTCATCCAGTGGCAAAACTGCACTGTCTAAAAATAATACATGATGGGAGCGTCTAGGTGGCTTAGTCACTTAAGCGTCCAACTTCAGCTCAGGTCATGATCTCATGGTCTGTGGGTTTGAGCCCCACGTCGGGCTCTGTGCTGATAGCTCAGAGCCTGGAGCCTGCCTCAGATTCTGTCTTCCTCTCTCCCTGCCCCTCCCGTGTTCATTCTCTGTCTCTCTCAAAATAAATAAAGACATTTAAAAAATAAAAATAATACATAATGTCCATCAATAGATGAATGAATAAAGAAGATGTGGCATACACACACACACTGGAATATTAGTCATAAAAAGGAATGAAATGAAATCTTCCCATTTGTGACAACACATATGGACCTAGAGGGTATAATGCTAAGTGAAATAAGTCAGACAGAGGAAGATAAATACCATATGATTTCACTTATATGTGGAACCTAAAAAGTAAAGCAAATGAACAAAACAGATTCGTAAATACACTGAACAAACTGGTTGCCAGAGAGGAAGCCGGTGGGGAGATGGATGAAATAGAAGAAGGGGACTAAGAAGTACAAACATTCAGTTAAAACTAAATCACAGAGATGAAAAATACAACATAGGGAATATAGTCAGTAATATTGTAGTAATGTGCATGGTGACATCTGGTGACTACACTTAATATGGTGAGAAGTGAGTAATGTATAAAATTGTTGAATGTGTTGAACACTCGAAATTAATATAACATTGTACATCCATTATACTTCTATAATAAATAAGAAAAAATATAATAAAGAATAAAAGTGACACCAGGGATGTCTAGAAGTTGTGATAGAGATTCTGAGAAGACTCAAGGGCAAGAAAAATCTCTGTCTTAAAGGAAATTCATTTTTACTTAGCTGACTTAAATAAGTGGGTTTGACATCTCTCAATTAGCCAAGGACTTGATGAGCTAGATGGGCCTTTAAAGATGCTGAGATCATGGCAACAACCACAGAAACCATAGAGATGGATTTTAACCCAGGTTTCTCCTTTTGCTCCCCTTAGTGGAGTGAGACAAGATAGGGTAGAGGAAAAGAATCCATTACCTTCCCTAGTACACTGAGTGACTCTCTTCACCAACTGTCTCCTGTGACCATAAGCCAGGGAGATACAGACATCCTCAATCTCTCTCCTTTTCTCATATGTCACAGGAAGGTGGGGGTGGCCTCCATAGTTTGAATGTGCCCTAAAATCAGCTAGAACATAAAAAATAATCTTGCTTAATTAAACTGAAGTCCCATAAAGAGCAAGATGTTGGTTTTCTGATGCTTTCTATTTCAGAACATTTTTATCATTCAGGATTTACATTTCAAATCCTGTTAGCTTGCTTAAATATTGGAAACCTCCATTAATTTGTATATTTACTTGAATGTGCAATTCATGCTCTTCTGAGTTAATAACTCAGAAGTTATTAGTGAAGTGAATTATTTACTTTATTCCAAAGAGTTCATTCTCTTTTTGATTTTCCCAAACAGCTGTTTTGAATTCTTTGTAAGGTAAATTGCAGATCTCCTTGTCTTTGGATTCCATTTTTGGAGAATTATTGTGATCTTTTGTGGTGCCATGTTTCCTTCATTCTTCATGTTCCTTTGGAGCTTTGTGTTGCTGATCTCACATCTCAAGTAGCAATGTCCTCTTCCCATCATTACTAGCTGCATTCAGATGAGAGATACTTTTTGTTGGTCCTGCTTATATCCAGGGATTTTTCTGACCTTGTATAGATATATTTGCCCCATACTTCAGGTACCCTCTTATGGCAGAATTCTTAAATTTGTGTCTTCATTCAATTTTCAACACATCAGGTTGATTGCTAGAAAACTTGTTTGCCCAAAGGGGTCACTACAGGCCAAATTTGTGATTTCTCCCTTGACACACACAGGCTTTGGTTCCCCACCATGTGTGTTCCCATCTACTGGGGCTCACTCTTGCCACTTCCCTTGGAAGCACACACAGGAGCCAGTCACACTGTGGGAGGGAAAGAGGAAATATGAATTTGGTGCTCAGGGAATTGGGGGAGACTGTAGACCAGGTGGATTACCACTACACATCTTAAAATGGCCAAAAGTCAGATCATTGACAACAATGGTGGCAAGGATGTGGAATAGCAGGAACTCTAATCATTGCTAGTGGGAATACAAATGGTACAGCCATTTCAGAAAACTGTTTGGGAGCTTCTCAAAACACTAAACATACTCTGAATATGATTCAGCTATCACAGTCATTGGTATTTATCCAAAGATCTGGAAACCTATGTCCACAAAAAAATCTGCACACTCATGTTTATAGCAGCTTTATTGATAATTGTCATAACTTGAAGGCAACCAAAATCCTTCAGTAGATGAATGAATAAATAAACTATAGCACATCCACAATGGAATATTATTCAGCACTAAAAACAAATGAGCCATCAAACCATGAAAAGATGTGAAGGAAATTTAAATTCATATTACTAAGTGAAAGAAGCCTATGTAAGAACTACATACATACATACATATAGTATGATTTCAACTATATGATATTCTAGAAAAGGCAAAACTATGGAGACAGCAAAAGATCAGTTGTTTACAAGGGCTAAAGGGGGAGGAAGAGCTGAATAAGTGTAGCACAGAGGATTTTTAGGGCAGTGAAAATACTCTGTATGGTACCATAATGATGGATACATGTCAGTATACAATGTCCAAACCCACAATATGTACAACATCAAAAGTGAAGCTTAGGGGCACCTGGCTGGTTCAACCAGTAAAGTATGCAACTCTTGATCTCAGGGCTGTGAGTTCAAGCCCCACATTGTGCATAAAATGTATTTTAAAAAAGAGTGAAGCTTAGTATCAGCTACAAACCTTGGGCAATAATGATGTGTCCATGTAGATCAATCAGTTGTAACAAATGTATCACATTAATTGTAGCAATAGTATAATAAACAATAGCCAAAGTATGGAAAGAGCCCAAATGTCCATTGACAGACGAATGGATAAAGAAGATGTGATATACATATATATATACAATGGAGTATTACTCAGCAATCAAAAGGAATGAAATCTTGCCATTTGCAACTATGTGGATGGAACTAGAGGGTATTATGCTAAGTGAAATTAGTCAGAAAAAGACAAATATCGTATGACTTCACTCATATGAGGACTTTAAGATACAAAACAGATGAACATAAGGGAAGAGAAGCAAAAATAATATAAAAACAAGGGGGAAGACAAAACATAAGAAAGAGACTCTTAAATATAGAGAACAGAGGGTTGCTGGAGGGGTTGTGGGAGGGGGGATGGGCTAAATGAGCAAGAGGCATTAAGGAATCTACTCCTGAAATCATTGTTGTACTATATGCTAACTAACTTGGAGAAACTGAAAAATAAAGAAATTATTTTTTTAAAAAATGTACCACATTAGTGCAGGATGTTGATAATGGAGGAAGATGGAGCTGGGGACCTGATGAGGAGAGTGAGTAAATGGGAATCTCTGTATTGTCCACTCAATTTTTCTTTGACCTAAAACTACTCTAAACAATTAAAATCTATTAAAATACATACATACATACATACATACATACAAGAATGATACTGATTCCTGATATTAGCTGCTGATATATGGTACAACATGGATAAATTCTAAAATGCATTATGTTAAATTCAAAGGCCAGGTTTAACTGGCTATGTGCTGTTTGATTCCATTTTAATGACACTCTGAAAATGGCAAAACTGTAGGGAAAGAAAACAGGTCAGTGTTTGCCAGGAACTAAGGGAAACAGGAGAGGCTTACTATACAAGCGTGTGAAGAAATATTGGGCATGACACAATTGCTCTATAAGTTGGTTGTGGTGTGGTTACACAACTGTATTTGTCTGTCAAAGCTTAAAGATGTATGCTGAAAAAGAGGTTATGTTTACTCTATATGCACTACTCCTCACGGAAAAGGAGTAAACATGAGGAAATTAAAGTTTATTTTTAAAAAAAAAGAGTAAGCGTATCTTTATTTGCTATGTAGAGAGTCATGAAATCTAAATCAAAAATATCAGAATTAGTGAGGTTAGCAAAGTTATGATGCAAAGTCATCATAAAATGGATTGTATTTTTATATACTAGCAGCAAAAGTAAAAGAAAATGAAATTTAAAAGACAACTCCATTTACAGTAGCATCAAAACTATAAAGCATTGCAGCAATAAGTAAAAGAAAACCTAAATGGAAGAAATACTATATTCATGAATTGGAAGACTCAACATTGTTGTCAATTCTTTCTAAAATGACCTATAGATTTGATACAGTCCCAGTTATAATCCCAGCAGACTTTTTTGTAGAAACCAAAAAAAAAAAAAAAAACCCAACTCTAAATTTGATATAGAAATGTAAAGGACCTAAAAATTTTAAATGATATTGAAATAGAAAAACCAAATCGCAGAACTATCATTCTATGAATTTAAGACTTATTATAAAGCCATTTAAAAAGGCAGTATGGGGGCGCCTGGGTGGCTCACTTGGTTAAGCACCTGACTTTGGCTCAGGTCATCATCTCACAGTACAAGAGTTTGAGCCCCTCATTGGGCTCTGCGCTGACAGCTCAGAATCTGGAGCCTTCTTCAGATCCTGTGTCTCCCTGTCTCTTCCCCCCCTCCCCCAACCCTCACTCCCACTCTGTCTCTCTCTCTCTCTCTCTCTCTCAAAAATAAATAAACATTTAAAAAGGCAGCATGATACTGTTTAAGGATTGACTAATGAAACAGAATAGAGAACCCAGAAATTTGATTTTGTACACAGCTGCCAAGGATATCCAATGGGAAAGGACAATCTCTTCAACACATGTTACTGGAACAACTTAATATCCACTAAAAAAAGAGAGAAAGAGAAACATTTTCTCTGACCACACTCAAAAATTAATTCTAGATGGATCATAAAAGCAAGCATAAAAGCTAAGTTCACAAGAGAACAGAGAATATTTTTGTAACTTGAGGTAGGCAAAGTTTTCTTAGGACACAAAAGAGCAATAACCATAAAAAGAAAAACATTGATAAATTTGGCTTTAACATAATTTAACACTACCAAAAATCAAAACACACCATTAAAAAATTAGAAGAAAACTAAGGATTAAGAAGTCAATAATAAAAGACAAAAATATGAAAAACGGGCAAAAGTTTTGAACACACACTTGACGAAAGAAATATAGAAGTTGCCAAGAATCACATTAAAAAGTTTTTTTTGGTCATCGGGAAAATGAAAAATGCAATGACAGTGAGATACAACTGCACGTACACACTGCAATGGCTAAAAATTAAATAGGCTAATACCACCAAATAGTAACAAGAATGTGGAGGAACTGGGCATACATTACATTATTGGTAGAGGTATAAAGTGTACAACCACTTTGAAAAAAGTTCCTAAGCTTTCTTATAAAATTAAGTGTACATCCATGCAGCAGAATATTTGGTAAATTTAAAATGAAATATTGGTTCGTGCTCCAACATGTATGAACTTTGCAAATCTTATATGAAGTGGAAAAAATCGGTCAAAAAGAAAACCTTTTTATACAAAATGTTCAATTTGGGCAAAATCCAAAAGTAGATTAGTGCTTGGCCAGTGCTGAGTGAGGATGTAAAGAAATAGAGTATCTTCTGGGTTAAATTGTGCCCTCCAAAATTCATGTTTTGAAGTCCTAATTCCTAGTACCTCAGAATTTGACCTTATTTTAAAATGGTGCTGTTGTACATGTTAAGATGAGGTCATTAGGATGGTTCCTAATCCAATAGGACTGATGTCCTTACAAAAAGTGTAAATTGGCAAAGGATAAAAAAAATTTGTATTCGAAGGGGGAATATGCAGTCCAATGTTTATAGCAGCATTATTAACAATAGCCAAATTATGGAGAGAGCCCACATGTCCATCAACTGATGAATAGATGAAGAAGAGAATGGAATATTTCTCAGCCATCAGAAAGAATGAAATTTTGCCATTTGCAACGATGTGGATGGAGGTGGAGTGTATTATACAAAGAGAAATCAATCAGACGAAGACAAATACCATATGATTTCACTCATATGTGGAATTTAGGAAAGAAAACAGATGAACACCTGGCAAGGGAAAAAAGAGAGGAGGGAAAGCAAACCATAAGAGACTTTTAATGAATGAGAACAAACTGAAGGTTGATGGAGGGAAGTGAGTAGGGAATGCGCTAAGTGGGTGATGGGTCCAAAGCAGGGCACTTGTGATGAGCACTGAAACATATTCTCTCTCCCAGCCTTTGGAAAGAACCAATCCTGCTGTTATCTTCATCTTAGATACAACTATTAGATACCTCTTAGATACATTGCTTCAGAAGAATGATACAATAAGTTTCCATTATGTAAGCACCTGGTTTGTGGTACTTTGTTATAATCCAAGTATACTAAAATGGGAATGATTGCAACACAGTTTTTTTGGGGGAGGGATAAAAACATTCTAACATTGGTTGGGTGATGGTTTGTACAACTCTGTGACTGCACTAAAAATCACTGAACTGTATACTTTAAAGGGATGGATTTTATGATATTATGGAATGTGAATTGTGCATCAATAAAGTTGCTTAAAAGAAAACTAAACCTGCAACTGCCCTGTGTCTGAGAAATTCCACTCATCAGTATTTACCCGAGAGAAATAAAAGCCTATCTTCACAAAGAGATTTGTACAAAAGTGTTCATTGCAGCTTTGTTGCAATAAGTAAAAAGTAGAAACAGTTCAGATGTGCATCCAGAGGAGAATAAATAAACCATCTGCAGTAAAGTCACATAGTAGAGTATGATTCAGCAATGAAAAGGAATGGACTACAGATAAGGCCATGTCATAGAAGAGCCTAAAATATTACCTATATGAAGAGAAAATTCTTACACAGCACACACTCTAGTGATACATATATATGTGAAGTTCCAGAATAGGCAAACACAACTCATGGTCAACATAAAACTTAACAGCAGTTGCTGCTCAGAAAATAGAAAGCTGGTGGCAGGGAATGAGGAAAAGGGAAAAGGGAATGACGGAACTTTCTGGAGGGATGTAAATGTTTGATATATTGATAAGGTTTTCATTACATGGGTGTGTGCATCTGTCAAAGCTCTTTAAATGGTACACTTAAGATCTGTGTATTTTGTTGTATATAAGTTTTTAATGTAAAAAAACCTGTTGAACACCAGTTAATGATATCATTCTGAAGTGTGTAGAGAGGAATGTTCTGATGTTCGTAACTTACTTTGACATGCATCCATAATTAAATGGATCAGTGAATAGAGGATCTCATATCCACAGAAATAAGTGTTTTGTGTGCAGTTGAAGGCCTGCTATTGGCTTTCCTCTACTGGCACAAGTTCAGTTTTATGTGGAGAAAGGGACATAAAGAAGAACATTTTTTGCAGATGTTCCTGGAAGGAGAGAGGAATGTGGAGTTAGTTAGATGACCCTCAGCCACATAAATATTTGCCTGAGTCCTGTGCAGAGTCCTCAGGAAGTAGCAGTAAATGCTGTTTTCAAAAGGCACTCTGTGAGACCTGAAGCCATGAGCAGCATTGATCTGATGGAGAAAAAACACAACGCAGGTGTATTTACCTATCTCAGTATGTACTATAGGGTGAGTCTGGCTCAACGGGGCTTGCAGGGAATGTGACATCCCTTTCTTTTGCCCTAAAGAATATGGGGAGACATCAAAGTGAACAAGACAGCTCCAACTAGTGGCGGCTACAAGGGGAAGATCCCACCTCCAATCAAATTTCCTACAGCAGACACCAACACTGGGACTCAAACAAGAAAAGCATGAAAGAATTTTTAGAGAGATCTCATAAGGCACATCCAAGGCCTATGAGTAAATGAACGATTTGAGGCCGACAGGACAAGAAAGCGTAACTCAGTACAGTTATAACTCCATCACCATTCAGAGGCTTGATGGAACTCATGTATCACAGATAACTATTAAGTTGAAAAACTAAGTCCAGCCTATTTTAATCTACTCTATTTCACAAACTTGTATAGACCAAATGAGCCCACAACAGCAAAACACTAAAGAAAAAAGGGGAAGAGGCAGAAGAGGGAGACCAAAAAGAAGGAGTAGTGGTAGAGGTGATAGGAGAAGAAGAAGGAGAAAAGGAAGAATAAATGATGAAGAATGAAGAAGAAGGAGAAGAAAAAGAAGAAGAAGACGATGATGACAACGACAACGACAATGACGACCATGACGACGACCATGACGACGACGACGAAGAAGAAGAAGAAGAAGAAGCAGCAGCAGCAGCAGGAGCAGCAGAAGCAACAGCAGCAGCAACAAGAGGAATGGGAGAGGGGCTAGAATCTTCCTTATTGGTTACAGTAGATAAAGAAGGAACCTACTCCTCCCACCTGAACAGGACACCCTCAGGATGGATGTAGCGGATGACAGTAGTGAGTTAATGACATTGAAACATAACTTGGCTGTGTGTATAATCACCTTTTTCCTTTTCTTAGAAGAGCTTTTAAACTCTTCTTGGTCTAGTTCAGTCTTAGGATATAATCTGCACAGGACGGGAACTTGACCCATCACAGCAGCCACTATGGACTTAAAACCCCATACTTTGACAGTGTCCCCTCCCCGAAGTTTGCCCATCAGGAGCAAATCCATTCCTTCTCTCCCTGTCTTATCGGAAGAACTGCTTCTCTTTTGGCTTAATTCCTCCTACAACCTATTCAAGAAAGAAGAGGGCTGACTCACTATTAACTTGAATGATTTATCTTGCTTATGATGATAAACTTTAATAGTATTTAAGAATGGAAACATTTTCACAGCCTTGTCACACCAAACGGTACAAAATTTCTCTACTTGTGCATTGTAAACTACAATATCCTTCATATTTAAACACAAATATTTTCAACGTTATTATTTCCAATGTCAAATAATGAGTGTTTCTTAGGAGATTCCCAAATAAAAAAGTCAGACAACTCTATAGAAAAATGAATGAAACTCTTGAAACAGGTATATCACAAATAAGAATACCTAACAGTAAGCAGTATCTAGCTGGCTCAGTCAGTAGAGCATATGACTCTCGATCTCAAGGTCGTGAGTTCAAGACCGACACTGGGCCTGGAGCCTAATTTAAAAAAAAAAAAAAAAAGGCCAATAAACTCATAAAAAGGTGCACAGCTTCATTAGTCATCAGTGAAATGCAAATTAAGCCATCACATGACATCACTACATACTCTTCTAAATGGGGTGGGGGGGGAGGCCAAAAATACTAGCTTTGGAAAGGGATGGAAAGAGGCAAGGACCCCTGGACACGGCCTGGAGTATTAACTGGTATAGCAAATTTGGACAGCAATTTAACAGTATCTACTAAAATTGAATATATGCATGGCTCATGACTAGCAGTTTCACTCCCAAGTATATACCCACAGAAATGCTTGCATATAAGCCTCAAAAACCATGCACAAGAATGTGCATCACAGCACATTCTAAGAGGTAAAACCCAGAAACTACATAAATGAGCATCTCTGCTTGAATATTCAAATAGTCCCCAATGCAATATTATACAACACTGAGAATGAATAAACTATAATTACATCAAACAATATCAGTTAATGTCATAAAATAATGTAGATCAGAAAAAGCCAACCACAAAAGAGTACCATTTATATAAAATTTAAAAATAGCGCCACCTGGCTGGCTCAGTCTGTTAAGTGTGCGACTTTTGATTTCAGCTCAGGTCATGACCTCATGATTCATGAGACCCAGCCCTGCATCAGGCTCTGTGCTGACAGCGTGGAGCTAGCTTGGGATTCTCTCTCTCCCTCTCTCTCACTGCCCCTCCCCCACTCTCCATCTCTCTCAAAATAAATAAATAAACTTAAAAAAAAAACAAAAAATAAAGTTCAAAAATAGGTGGCGAGGCTTATGCTTTTAGAAGCTAAGCTAGGGATTATCCTTTGCGGAACACGGACTAGTAGTGACTGAGATGCTGTAATATTCTTTTTCCATCTGAGTGCAGGTTACGTGGGTGTGTTAAACTTATAAAATCCATTAAGATATTCTCTTATGATTCGTAGCTTTTCTGATTGTATCATACACTTCAAAAAAAGTTTTTAGGAAATGTTTAATCAGGAACAAAAGAAAAATTCTGAAGACAAGGAATTTAACCAAGAGATTAGTTCCACAGGAAAGACACTGAATGTCTCTAAAGGCAGAGATACAGAGCAGACATAGAAACACAGAAGGACTAAAAGCATCATTTTATTAGGATAGCACAGCTGAGAAGGATCTAGGTCCCCAGGCGAAGGCAGCAGGAGACTCACAACTATCTTGCAAGCAGTACAGGTAACATCCTTTTCTTAACACAGCACAGACGTGCAACATCACAAAAAATGTGGTATTCTTCATTTGACCAACATAATTTTCTGCAAGCACCTTTTCCTTGCCAGCATGTAGAAAATGCTTTTCTTATATACGGATTCGGTCCACTTCTAACTGTCAAGAGAAACAAGGGTTAACGCACAGTGTTCTGCAGGGTCAGGATACCACAGATGAGTCAGATTGAAGGCTGTACTTTATTACATTTTAATGGTAAACTGGATGGGATCAAGACATCCCAGTCATCCCAAGAAAAAGCCTGTTTTTCAGTGGCTCTTATTTTCCAGAGACCCTGTTATAAGTCACTGGTTTCCCTGGTCCCCCCTGCCCCTTACATGAATCACTAATCAACTATATGCAGGTACCAGGGCCCAGAAGATTGTGCTTGGGACTATTTGCCATGGAATGAACACTAAGACCTCAGAGTAGTCCCAGGAATCCACGGAGGCCCCTTTCCAGAAGGCATGCAGGGTCTGGGATAGCACCAAGGTAGTGTGAGATTATCAGAGTCCCAGCTTGAAGAAGGAAAGACCAATGGCCTAGAATTACGGAAGCCCAAGGTTCTAGCTCTGCATCCCAATAACATTCTGTATGATTTGTAGCCAAGTACCCTACTACATGTCCTGGCCTAGTCACAGCGTACTTGAAAGCATTACATGGGATAATGAGTGTGAAAGGCTTTGAAATACCTGAAACACATATCTTATATCCATAAAGTTAGTATATTTTCTAACCTTAACACCTGGGTACCTCTGGAAGCTGAAAGCGTGGAGGGAGTTGGTAGGAAGGCAGCTTAAGAGAGTGAATGTGGCTCTGAGTCACCCTCTGAACTACACACTTTTGTGTGCTAAGCCTTATCAGTCTCACCCAGCTGGTTCATGGAACTATCGCTGGGGCCTTTGCGGTATAAGAATAATCAGTGCGGTATGACCAAAGGCCATTGGCAAGCAAACCTGCCTGTCATGTGTCTGTTAGCCCTGAGGCACCCTTCTGGGGACAAGGGAGTCCAGCAGAAACACAGTTCACAATGTCCAGAGGTCCTTCCATCCAGAACAGCAATAGTCTCAACACAATCACATCTGCGCCTGTCTTCTGAGTACTTCACACTTGACCTTTAAGTGGACCTTTTGAATATGAAAGTCTGGGGCAGCTTTCTGTAGACCCCAGCAAAACTACAAGCAAACAGTTTTTGAGAACCTCTACCTCAGTGACTTAAGTGGACCCTTCTTGGTATTATCAAGTTACTAATTTCTGTCCAGAGGATGTGAGTTCTCTCATTGATGTTCCAGAGGATCCAATCATGCTGTAAGTTAAAACACTGGAAAACCGGCTCTATTTTCTGATTCTGCTCAGCATCAAACTGGCCTTGGCTTCTAAATGTGTGCAAAATAATCTGGGTAACTAACTTAGGAGTACAAATTCTAAGAGTCCTAAAGGAACAGCCACCCTCCTCATCCTCCAATCCTATCTGTCTTCTAAATACCAATATGATGCCAATATCATCAGTCCGACTTTCCCCTCAAACCTCACAGACTCCCCAGACCAAGATCCAGAACCATTTTCTTCACTGGAAATAACGACCTCCTGACATGTGTCCTTAGTATCTTCTCTCCATTTTCTGGAAAAGCCCAAATGTCCATCTCTGTTCACATCCCTTCCTGTTTCAGCTTCCTTCATCTAAGTCCTGCTTTCTTCTCACTCTTGGAGAACTTCATGGCCTCTCTCCCTTCACTGTTCATAGTCTCACAGGAAGGGGATTTCATTTTACCTGGTGGAACACAGGAGAGCAAGACAAAGACCACAAGGACCAAGAGCAAGTTCTTCATAGCTGAACCAATCAACAAAGAGACAACTGAAAGACAAAGGACAGTCCCTCTATATGTAGTTCTCTAGACATGGGGAGCTTCATGGCTAGTGAACCTTTCAGGAACAAGGACATCTCCTTGCTCCACTGAGCAGTCCAATAAACTAAGGGGCTGACTTTGAACATGACATCTCACCATGAAAATCTACTTCCTTAGTGCCATTTGCATGCTGGCAACTGAACTCACACTGTATGAACAGCCCTATTCTATATTCTATATATATGATCATATATAAAGTGAGATAGATAGATAGATAGATAGATAGATGATAGATAGATAGATAGATAGATAGATAGATAGATAGATAGATAGATATACACATAGAGAGAGTGTGTGAAATAGTATATAAGTTGCACTATTGTTTCCAACTTCAAAAAGTTTGTGATGTGATTGAGATTTTATATCTGTGGAAGACTCCTAAAAATCAATATATACAGGAAGAGTGGAAGACATGAGTTTGGAGAACCCTAAAAAGAAACAACCAAGGGAACATGAGGGTACAAAGGGACATTCTCCTGAGGTTCACTTTCTAACTTGGAGCATTAGCTACAGCCCGCTCTGCTTTCTCTCACCCCATCTGCCTCTTATCTCCATTTATCCAACCAATCTGCTTGTCCTCTAACTTGACTCTTTCCACTGTGCCCGCCAGAATCTCAGCTTCTTCTGCTTTACATCTTCTCCCCTAGCACAGCCTTCCACCTCGGAGTCCCAGTGAAATGCTAGGTTCTCTTCTGAAGACACTACTCCGTAGTGGCCTTTGGGGATTAGAGGCTGTTCATCTGCTGAGCCTGCACATTTCACAATCAGCATTTCACAATCTCCTAACAGTCCCATGCTATTTTCAGAACAATACTAGGCATGCCCCTGATATCTCGTTCCCCTTACCCCACCTACACCAAATCTTACCAATTGTGCTCCAACATATAGCTCACACCCAGCCATTTCACTCTATCTCCATTAGCACCATGCGATTCAAGGCATTACCATGATTGACTAACCCAATTAAATCACCTCCTAACTGGTATCCCATCTTTTTTTTTTTTTTTTTTACATATTTACTATTCATCTTTCCTGCAGTAACCAAAATAACCTTCATAAGAGCCATGAAACTGGGTCATGCATTTGCCCTGCATAAAACCTTTACTGGCTTCCAGTAAAAATTAAGACTAGAACTACCATAGGATCCAGCAAGTTCATTTCTGGGTATGTATCCAATGGAAGTGAAACTGTTATCCTGAAGAGATATCTCACTCCCATGTTCATTAAAAAAAATTACTCACAATAGCCAAAATATAGGAACAAACTAAGTGTCCATCAAAAGATGAATGGATAAGAAAATGTGGCATATACACACACACACAATGGAATAATATATATTATTAAAAAAAAAAAGAAAGAAAAGAAAATCCCGCCATTTGTAACAACATGGATGGACATTAAAGGTACTATGCTAAATGAAATAAGCCAAACAAAGAGAGACAATTTTTGTATAACCTCACTTAAATAAGGAATCTTTAAAAAACAAGCTCACAGAAACAGAGATGAGATTTGTGGCTGCCAGAGGTAGAGGGTGGGAGGTGAAGGAAAAGTGAATAAAGGTGGTCAAAAGGTACAAACTTCTAGTCATAAGGTAAATAAGTTCTGGAGATGTAGTGTACAACATGATAACTATAGCTTTAAAAAAGCTTCTGTGTATTTGAAATCTGCTAAGAGAGTAGATCTTAAAAGTTCTCATCACAAGGAAAAAATGTGTACCTATGTCAGGTGATAGATGTTAACTAAACTTATTACATTAATCATTCTGAAATGCATACGTATGTCAATATGCTGTACATATGGTACCTTAAACTTATAAAATGTTATGTTCAATTGATCTCAACAAAACTGGGGGAGAAATCTAAGCAGTAGGCAGATTAACCAAAGTTGCTCAGGAAGATCAAAGAATTTGATTCAGAGAATGTTAAAGACAATCTTACAGCTCAACCTTCCCAGTCCCTTTACTGGGACTTCATCAAGATAAAAAGCTTCTGCACAGTGAAGGCGGCAATCCACAAAACTAATAGCTTACAGAATGGGAGAAGATATTTCAAATGGCATCTCTGATAAAGGGTGAGTATCCAAAATCTAGAAAAACTATCAAACTCAACACCCAAAAAACAAATAATCCAGTTAAGAAATGAACAGAAAACACTTTTCCAAAGATGACATCTAGATGGCTAACAGACACATGAAAAGATGTTCAACATCACTCATCATCAGGGAAATACAAATCAAAACTATTATGAGATACCACCACACACCTATCAGAATGGCTAAAATTAACAACTCAGGCAACAACAGATGTTGTCGAAGATGTGGAGAAAGGGAAACACTTTTGCACTGTTGGTAGGAATGCAAACTGGTGCAACCACTCTGGAAAATATTATGAATGTTCTTCAGAAAGGTAAAAATAGGGGCGCCTGGGTGGCTTAGTTGGTTAAGCGTCCGACTTTCGCTTAGGTCATGATCTCACGGTTCGTGGGTTTGAGCCCCGTGTCGGGCTTTGTGCTGACTGCCAGCTCAGAGCCTGGAGCCTGTTTCAGAGTCTGTGTCTCCCTCTCTCTCTGACCCTTCCCTGCTCACGCTGTCTCTCTCTCTCTCGCCTAGAAATAAATAAAACATTAAAAAAAAAATTTAAAAAAAAAAAAAAGAAAGGTAAAAATAGAGCTACCCTATGACCCAGCATTTGCACAACTAAATATTTACCCAAGGGATACAAAAATTCAGATTCAAAGGTATACATGCACTTTGATGTTTATAGCAGTATTATCAACAATAGCCAAGCTATGGAGAGAGCCCAAATGTCTATTGACTGGTGAATGGGTAAAGAAGAGGTGGTATACATATATACAATAGAATATTACTCAGCCATCAAAAAGAATGAAATCTTGCAATGATGTGGATGGAGCTAGAATGTATTATACTAAGTGAAATAAGTCAACCCGAGAAAGACAAATACCATATGATTTCACTCATATGTGGAATTTAGGAAACAAAACAGATGAAAATATGGTAAGTGGGGGTAGAGAAGAGAGGGAAACAGACCACAAGAAGCTCTTAATGATAATGAACAAACTATGGGTTGATGGAGGGAGGTGGGTGGGAGATGGGCTAAATGGCTGATGGGTACCAAGGAGGGCACTTGTGATGAACACTGGGTGTTCTATGTAAGTGAGGAATCGCTGAATTCTATTCCTAAAACCAATATTACACTGTATGTTGACTAACTAGAATTTAAATAAAATTTTGAAAAGAAAAAAAATACATACTACGATGTTGAAAACAACTGTCAATGTCACACAGAAGATCACAGGGTGAAGTGGATCTAGAACTCAGGACTTAAGACTCCCAGAGCTATTATCATTTTTCTAGCTTCACTGAGGTACAGTTGACAAATGAACATTAGAGGTATTTTGGGTGTACAACTGAACATATGTGTGATGTTCTGACACACATATACATTGTGAAATGATTCCCCTAATCAAGCTAATTAACCTATCCATCATATTTGCCCTTTTTATGGTGACAATACTTAAGATCAATTCTCCTAGCAAATTTCAAGTATATAATACATTATTACCAGACCTGTTATCTTTTATATTCTGCCTTTCAGGAGTGTTCTCGAGTTGCCTCCAATCATACCTATGTCATGATATGACACACCTTCATATCTACGCATGCACTGACTATCTCTGGAGCATGCGGTTCAGTGCACCTGAAAGGTGTACTGAAATATTGACACAGAGGCAAAGGAAATGGGTGAAGCCAGGGAGAGGCTTTGGCCTTAAATTCTACTAATTCCCAAAAGTTGAGAATCCCTTGTGAGGCTCTTCACTTCTACAACACATAGGGATATTTTATAATAATCTCAAAGTAATCTCCAAGGTTGATCACAAGCGTTGTATAGGCTTTCTTCTCCTAACTACAAAATAGAGTTACTATCGTCCTTTTTCTGCCGAGGGTCTTCCTCCACTCCTCCTTTCCACTGAACCGCTCGCCAGATTCTCTCCTCAACACTGTCCTTTCATCCACCTTGCAGGCTTCTCATAGGAGATGCTGTCTGTAGTCAGAGCTTGAAATCTGGTAAGAACTACATGAAGGCAGTAACCAGGGCCCTACAATCGGACTGCTGGACACTCATGGAAAAAAATGACACAATAAGGTAGATCAGTGCCCCTGTCAAAACAGGGAAGAAGCCCCAGCGGCTTGACTACTCTTGAGTCTTCCTAGTGGGCACTACCGCCCAAATGCCAGGGCAGTTTCAGAGTTCCTCCACTTTCTTCAGACCTTGCACTTCATCATCTCCATCCCCCCTTCCAATTGGCAACAAGGCCTCCTACGTGGCAAAACCCTACCGTCAGATCTCCCCACTTCAGTCTCAATCCTTCCTGTTCTCCTTCCTGCCCATGACAGCTCCATCCAACAAAGGTCTCGCTCAACAGTTTTTAACTGGAGCATGCACATCCTTGAGGGTCAAAAAATTTTTTTCCAAGTTAACTGAAGCCAGCAACAAGGAGCCACAAGGCAAGGCGTGCCGGGAGGAGGTGGAGGCGCGGGGCGGGGAGAGAAGCCAGCGAGACTCCTCTGCCCAGCGGCTGCACCCGGAGGCCGAGGGGGCAGCGGGGCCTAAGCGCTTCCCTCTTTCCAGGTGCTCGACGTGCCCACCGGGAGAGGCGCGGACCGGCTACCATCCGGCTCCCCCTGTCCACGGGGTCGCTCTCCTCCCCACCAGGGCGAGACAGCCGCACCAGATGCTCCACGCTGAGCCAAAAGGGAGCCCCACCTCTGCCAACCCCGAAAGAAGAGGAACCTCGCCCACCCCAAACTCGGTGCAGCCTCACCCTTACCTTCTGCAGGAGTCTCCCACGCTTGCGCCTGCGGAGGAGGCGCTGCGGGCCCCGAGGAAGAGTGGCGCGCAGGGGCTCTGGGCCGCTTCCCTGCGCCACGCGGAGGACCGGCGGCCAGAGAGCCCCCAGCAGCGCTGTCGCTGGGCCCGGGGGACGGCGGGCTGTCTTCTTTATCCTTTCGTCAATCAGTGGGCATGTGGACTCTCTCCACAGTTTAGCATTGTTGATAAGACTGCTATAGTTATCGGGCTGCATATTCTCCCTTCGAATATGAATTTTTTTAAAAAAAAATTTAATGTTTTTTTATTTATTTCTAGGAGAGAGAGAGAGAGAGAGAGAGAGACAGCATGAGCAGGGGAGGGTCAGAGAGAGAGAGGAAGTGACAGACTCTGAAACAGGCTCCAGGCTCTGAGCTGGCAGTCAGCACAGAGCCCAACGCGGGGCCCGAACCCACAAACGGCGAGATCATAACCTAAGCGAAAGTCGGACGCTTAACCGACTAGGCCACCCAGGCGCCCCACGAATAAGAATTTTTGTATTTTTGTATCCTTTGGATAAATACCCAGTGTGGACTGGGAAATGATTTCAGAAATAAGACCACTAAATGAAGGCAGCAGTTCTAGCTCTAAGCAGCTGGAGATGGTGAGGGAGGGGCTGGAGGACAATTTCGCTCCCCAACAGCTCCTAGTCTGATTACCAAAGACAACGCCCAAGTAGGAGCGACAGCAGGGACTTTTGTTCCAGTGGAAAAGGTCACTGAGGAGTCGGATGAGCAGGAGCATTCCTTGGCTTTGATGTGCTTGCGGACAAGTTTAATTTTGCTCTTGGACACTTCTGTCTGCATCCTCCACATCCTGCTGAACAACACATCTCTTCAGATGTGATTCTGTACATTTCGGTGTTAGCAATAAAACACAATGCACAAAATAAAAAAAGAAATAAGGATTCTTGTTTCCTCAACTTCCATATTTACTCAACTTCAACATGTCTGGAGCTGAGGCATCCTTGCCAATTCCTCCCAAATCCCCACTCCATCCCACTTTATAAATGAAAAGCATACCCAAAAGCACCTTTCCCAAGTCTTGCTCTGATGCAACCACTTAAGATGTAAAATCTTCTCAGCAACAGGGTGTCAACGGAAACTTGGTTTGAAGAGTTTCTTTAATTTAAGCCCTAATGTTTGGGGCCCCATTGATATGTTCCTAATTCAAATATATATGGAAGGTGGCAAGATGGATGGCAATTTCCATTTAACTACTCATCTTTTCGTCTTCCAGCTGCTGAAAGTATCCATTGCTCCTGAGAGAAGGTTCTGCAAAAGTAAAGCATGAGAAAAACACAGAAAGTGCTGATACCATATTTCATCTAGGTAACAAAGTCATGTCGGGGGTCCATGCTGTATATTTCTATATCTTGACATTATGATTCAGAAGTAAGAGTCTGTGGTTGGGGCTATGAATTAAATGGCTTACTTGGATAAAAGAAAATAAAGTCAGATCTTTTCTGATGGATAGTATAGCTAATTAAGCTGATTCAGTTGATTGGTCGATACGGTGTTTATTCTCCATGGAGAAAATGAGCTAAAGCTGAAGTTTTGAGTTTTAATGAAATGGATATATAACATGATAAGATAAAAGCAGTTATCAAAAAAATTCTCTTGTCAAACATATATAGAAGTCAACAGTATTTTAATTTCCCAACTTGTTACGAGAATAAAGGGTTAGATGAGATGACTTTAAGTCATCTAAGTAACTTAAACCCTTTTTGGTAAACTCAGAAATTAAGAAAGGAATGACTGTAAAGCTGGGATAATAAATGTGTTCATAAGTCAGATGACTATAATTCTTTCATACTAGCAAAACTGAAAAGAGACGTAATTACCTGTCAACTGATAGAGCTTTTTTAAAAACTGTTGATCAATAACGTTTTTTTAGCATATAACTCAGACAGAACTCAAGGAATTGAGACTGTTATCACACAACTCCTACATCCATCTACTTATTTTACAAACAAGATTTTTTAATGAATTTCATCTAAAATAACAGGAATGGAACTCACTACAAAACCTTATTCTAGCAATAAAGAATATTTACCTAAAAATACATAAACCAATTGAAAAAATTATTTTGCCCATCTCATTGGAAATAAATTTCTAATCAAGTTTTACTTTATAAATTTAATTACTTGTCAAAATTGATTTTTGTATTTATATTGCTTTGCTCGGTTGAATACAAATGATAGTAGCCACTTGGTCCAGAAGACATTTCTTTTTTCTTTTTTAAGGCTTATTTATTTTGGAGAGAGAGAGAGGGTGGGGTGGGGCAGAAAGAGAGGGAGACACAGAATCCAAAGCAGGCTCCAGGTTCCAAGCTGTCATCACAGAGCCCTAGGCAAGGCTCAAACTCATAAACCTCGAGATCATGAACTTAGCCAAAGTCAGACGCTTAACTGACTGAGTCGCCCAGGCGCCTCCCAGAAGACATTTCTAGCACTAGAACCAGACATGAAAAAGAAATTTCTATTTTGTTCCAGAGATAAAATGGGATAGTAAATCCTATTCTTGCCTTAGTTCACCCCTCCTTTTCACAGGCAAATTAAAACAAAACAAAACAAAACAAAAAACTGTGTCCATTTGCTCTTTATTTTATCACCCCCCCACACACCACTTACTGCCATCAACTCTTTGCGTTCATTACTAAAATAAAAAAATTACAGATATCCTCTTTTTACTAAGTTCAATATACATTTTCCCCACCTTCATAGCAGTATTCAGAGATATTGATCATTCCCCTCTCCATCTTATCTTGATTTCTGAGTACTGGGCCCCCACTCACCTGATTCTTCTCCTGACTCCTTTGCTGCTGTTTGTCCTTTAACTGTTAGAATTCCACAAAGTTGTCTCCAAAGCCTTGATTTTTTAATTGCACCCAAGAGGTTTTCCCAGGGTGATGCCAATCACCCTCACCTTTTGCCCAACAATTTCCAAAGTCATACCTTATACCCCAGTGTTTCTCCTGATTGTCGGCCAAGCCCATCTGCCCGTGGCCTATTGCGCACAGTAGAGTATGGGTAATAGGCTATATCAACTTGCCTCAAAATAATGTGTGTATCTTAAAGAAAACTACGTTACTTTTCTGTCCCTTCAGGTTTTTTATTCATTATTTGGAAAGGCTTATCAAAGGATTAAATAAGATAATGCTGTTGAGGCACAACTGCATCCCTTGTCAGTGCCCTTAACGTTAGCTATTATGATAGACATGGTTTGGATGAGGTCCAAAACAGATGAGGTCCAAAACTTCTCCCTGTTGAGAACTGTTGTTCCCCTGCCCCCATATCAGTGAATGCACCATCATCCTCTCAACTACCCACGCTGAAACTTGAACGCTGTTCCTGACTTTGCCCTTTTCCTCACTCTCCCCCAAGTCTAATCAAATCCCAAGCCCTTCCCATGATATTCTTTAAATGTCTCTGGACATTATCCATTTTGTATTTTTTATTTCCACTGTACCTCACCCTAGCCCAAGCCACCACACCTGTTTTCTGGATTACTATAGCAGACTCTAGCAAGTTTTCCTGACTCTACTCTTGACCTCCCCAGTGAGTTCTCCAGCCACACTTTGTCCACAGCCTTCAGTTGTGTCCTACTGCCTGTATGACACAGCCAAATTCCTTCCTTAGAATGATGAACAGGAGCCTTACCTGACCTTATCTCACCTTCTCTCACCCAAATACTCCATACCTCCTCCCTCCTCTGAGATTACATACGAAATGCCTCTGTGTGAAAGTGGCTTTCTCCTTTCCCTCACAATCACCACTTTGCTTGTCCAAAGTTTACCTTAAGATTCAAATTTGAGTATCAGGTTGGTGATAACCTTCCAAGCTCCATCGCCTGCACGCTTAGACAGTGGTCTTCTACATTCCCAAAGCAGTCATGTAAACCTCAAACAATATATGTACCACATCCTATTTCAGTGCATTCTGTCCCTATCAGCCTGATATCTCTGATCCATTGCTTACATATGATATAAGCTCAAGAAATAGTTGTTGAAAAATGAATAGGTAAAAGTTATCTGTACTATTTCTACAACTTTTTTTATACATCTAAAACTATGCTAAAGAATAGTTTCAATAAAGATTTAACTCGTTTTTATAAAGTTTTAATAGTTTCAATAAAGATTGATACTGGCAAAAAAATAATTTTGTAAAAAATGTTTTGCTCTTTACATATCACACTATATTCAGAGAGAGAGAGAGAGAGAAAGCTGATTCCATGACTGTAAGGAACTTACTATCTAGTAAGTTTATAAAATATAAAAGTCATTCCTCCAGGGTTACAGATTTTGAGGAAGGGCTACTATAGTCATTGGTATGAGACCCTGGATGATAAAGAAGCCAGCAAGAAGGGAAGACAGAGAATGGTAAGGTGAAAATTTTCCCTACTGATAGGTAGATCGTTGAGGTGATGAAGAATTGAAATGGAAACCAGACTGACAAAACATACGTTGACTCATAAAGCACATGCCTGAGAGTGAAATCAGTAAGATGGAGAAATAGGAGATTCCCTGCTGTAGCCACCTCACAGGAAAAACAGTTTGGCAATGAGCCACAGAGAAAGGTACCTTTTTGGAGCTTTAGGATAGTAGGCTGTGGAACCCCAGTGGAGCCAAGACCAAAAGGGCTATTTTCTTGAAAGCAGGCCCACGCCCATGCTCACTGACTGTGCTCCCAACTAGAGATCTGGAAACAACTCATGACCCCGTGATCTCAGCTACAGCTCCACTTGACTTTGTCCTGCCACCAGCACCACTGTCAAGGGGCCCAGAAGGAGTCATGCATACCCATGTCCCAAGTAACAGGTTCACTGACCTCAATCCCAACTGTGACCCCTGAAGTGACTCGTGACCCACTCCCAGTTCCTCTAAGCCACCGATCCTTCCCTCACAGGCAGCAAGTGGGAGTCACACCCATCCATGTCCCAAGACAGGCTTCCCAATCTCAATCCAACTGCAGATCCTGAAACACGTTCTGGCCCTGTAACTCAGCTCCAGTCTCTCATAGCCGTGGCCTGGGAACCCTCCTGCTAGCCTGCCAGGAACCCACCAGGAACACATCCATCTGTGCCTTGGGAGACAGGCCCACAGTCAGTGTGACTGTGGATCTTAAAGGAGCCCCATAACCCAGATCTAGTCACTCTCAGCCATGGTCCAGGAGCAGTCCTGCCTACCCAGGGACCTAATGGGAGACACCCCCACCTGTATCCTACCAACTTCAGTCTGACTGCAGATCCAGAAGCAGCCATGTTACCAGGCTCCAGAACCACTTAGCTGAGTCTGAGGGCAGTTTTGTCCACCCAGAAACCTAGCAGGAGGCACACCAGTCTGTGGGCTGGACACATGCCTACAGATTTGGGTCCCAGCTACAGTTGGATTGATATTTGGGTTCCAGATTTGTGGACTGTGAAGCAGCCCTGTAACTCATTTCAGGACCTTTCAGCCATGGTCCAAGACAAATTCTTCCCACCCAGTGGCCCACTCAGTGACATGAGAATCCCTCCCTGGAACCATGAGGGGGCCACACCCATCTGCACACCTGATAAGAGTCCCACCATCTGTAGACCTTGAAATTATCCTGTACCAGCACCAGATAACAAACCAAAGTCCTGCAGGCAGACTGTTCATCCAGGGACCAGACAGAATCCATGCCCATCCAAATAGCAGGTAACAGGACTGCTGACTATGGGTCCCAAACACACGCAATAGCAGCCATGTGAACTGGTTCCAACTCTGCTTAACTCTGACCTTGAAGACAATACCATCATCCCGAGGATCCCAAATGAGAAAATCTTTATCTACTGAAGACAGTCTATAAAGACCTGAAGAAGTGCTTGTTCCTTAAAATGCACAAGTACAAACAAGGCTACATGGATGATATAGAATCAGACAAATATGACACCACCAAAGAACAGTAATAAAACTATAGTAACCAACCCTAGAGAAATGGAGACCTACAAACTGCCTGACAAAAAATTCAAAGTAATTTTCTTGAAGAAACTCAGTAAGATGCAAAAGAAATACAGATAAAAAACTAAATGAAAAAAGGAAAGTAATGCATGAACAAAATGAGAAGTTTAATAAAGAAATAGAAACCATAAAGGAACAACCACTGAATGGTCTTAAGTTGCTCTTCCATAACGGCAAACAAAATGGAAATAGGTTGATGGAAAATAAAAACTTTCTTAAAAGAAAAGAAATAGAAACCATAGAAAGAACCAAACAGAACTCTTGGGGCTTAAGGATACAATGCCAGAAATGAAAAATTTGATAGAGAGATTCAACAGGAGACTCAATCATGGAAAAGAAAGAATCCATGAATTTAAACACGGGCCATTTGAAATCAGCCAGTTAGAAAAATTAAAAGAAAAAAAATTAAAAACAATGAATAAACGTATGGGACATATGAAACACCGTTAAGGGAACAATAGGAATTACAACAATTACAAAAAGAGAAAGAAAAAGGCAGAAAGTTTATTTAAAGAAATAAAGGCTAAAAATTTCCCAAATCTTGAGATATGAAAAAACAGCTAACTGAGGCTTAAAAGGCCCCAAGCAAAATCAACCTAAAGAAAATTACCCCAACATATGCAATCAATTTGTCAAAAGTCAAAGACAATTTTTTAAGCACCAAGAGAAAAAAAGACTTATGCCATACAAGGGAATTCCCATAAGGCTGTCACCAGACTCTCAACATGGCAGGCCAAGAGGAAGTAGAATGACATATTCAAAGGGCAGAAAGAAAAAACCAGCCATCCAATATTACAACTAGCAAATCTTTCCTTCAGAAATGAAGGAGGGATAAAGACATTACCAAACAAAGTCTGAGAAAGTTCATCACCACTAGATTTGCTTTCCAAAAAATGCTAAAGTGTTGTTTTTAAGTAAACAAAAAGATTACTAAGTAATAGCATGAATAAACAACCCAACTTTACACCTCAAGGAATTAGAAAAAAAAAAAACAAACTAAGCCCAAAGTCAGCAGAAGGAAGGAAATTATAAATATTAGACTAGAAATAGAGACTAGAAAAACAATAGAAAAGATATCAAAACTATGAATTGGCTTTTTAAAAGAAAATTAACAACTGTTACCTAGAATAATCAAGAAAAAAAGCAATGAACTCTGACACAGAATATTCCAAACCCGTGAGGACTGTTTTTCATCACAAATTAATATATTGTGATACTTTTTGTGTACCAATCTTATGAGACTGTTTTATGTGAATCTGATCCTGGAGGATGGATATGATTTTGGAAACTGGAAAACCAAGAGATAGACCTTGAAATGGTAAATTTACAGGTATAATGACAGTCCCAGAGTCAGACCATTCTTCTCCAGATAATATTACTTCTCCCCTCAACCTCTATACAGCTTAGCTTGTACAATATCACTATCTTAATAGTAACTCTAGACTGAACACCACCTGTTGATGACGTTTCAGTGTAAGGGGTAGGCCAGCAGAGGTGTTGCCTAATGAAATGACTGTCAAAAATTTAAGCCTTCTAACTTCTTAAACTCTAACCTTTCCCCTGAAATCTGTCCTTCACAAGGCTGCTCAATAGATCTATCCAAAAGACATATCAGACTTTATCATTTCTTTGCACTCCCTTCAGTAGTACCTCTATAACATATTGAGTCTGCATTTGTTAAAATTTCATTCACGGTCTTTTGTAAGTTGGCTCTACCTCCCTCTCCAGCTTCATCTTTAACCACACCCACATTCTAGCAATACATAGATATGTGTTTATATCTGCATACACCATACTCTTCTATACCTTTGTATCCTGATTCTATGAATCTATTGAGTTTCCCTGGACCCCCTTTCCTGTACTTTCTAATTCCCACTTATCCTTAAATATTCTACTCCAGGGTATCATCTTCTCCAGGAGATGTTCCCTCAAATCTCAATTTTGTGCCCCAAGTTTCCATAGCATCCTGTACATGAAAATACTGTGGCTTTTATCTCATTATATTAAAATTATAACCTTATGGCCCATGTGACTGTGAGGGCAAGAATCTTCCAAATATGTAAATTCTTGGAATGCCACACAGGGCCTGGCATGAAATGGAGTGCCACAAATGCTGACCACATTTTTTTTGCTTGAAATTATTTTTTAATAGTTTATTGTCATGTTGGTTTCCATACAATACCCAGTGCTCATCCCCAGAAGTGCCCTCCTCCATGCCCATCACCCCCTTCCCCTCCCCCCATACCCATCAGTCCTCAGTTTGTTCTCAACATTCAAGAGTCTCTCATGGTTTGCCT